>NC_022013.1:3737943-3760736 GCF_000317375.1 Microtus ochrogaster | reverse complement strand
CTCTCTCTCTCTCTCTCTCTCTCTCTCTCTCTTGTGTGTGTGTATGTGTGTGTGTATTCACAGGTGCCTGTATCTGGAGGCTGGGGGTTGATCTGGGATCTATTCCTCAATCATTCTCCACCTTGTTTTTTGAGACGAAGTCTGTCACTGAATTTGTACCTCTCTAAGTAGCCTAGGTTGGTTATACAGAGATCCCCAGGGATCCTTGTGATTCTAGTTTCCTAGCACTGGAATTACATGGTACTACCACACTGGAATATTTTGTGGGTTCTGTGACTTGAACATAGGCTCTTAAACTTGCAGGGCTTTCCTGACAGACCCATCTCCATAGCCTCTTGTAGCTTCCAAATTTTGACTTTCAAAGCTGTATAAAATATCATACAGGTAATAAATTGTAGAAATAAACTAATAGAATCAAAAAGTCAAGACATAAGACAGCTTTTATTTTGTTCTATCAGGCACACCATACGAGCATTCATTACAGAACAGCATATTGATGCATAAAGTAAATCTTGTGACTCTCATTTGCACTTACAAATTTTATATATTTATGTTTAAATCTATATTGACTAAATGTCTGTGTTTAAATATTCATTTTTCATTTTAAACTGTTGTAAATATGTTATGTGTAATCATTCTCAATGCACTAGAAGGTCTAAATGTTGAAAACTTGTGAAAAAAAATGAGAATGAGAAAAAGGAAGAAAATATGTGTCTGCTCAGACATTTTCCAAGGGATTCTAGCTTCCTTTCTGCTGCTGTGATAATGTGTCCTGACAAAAAGAAGCTATAGGGGAAAGGGCTTATTCCAGCCTCGGGCTCCAGATTGCAGTCCATCACTGCAGGAAAGTCAGAGCAGGAGCTTGAAGGAGCTACTCCATCATGCCCACAGTGGAGAGCCCAGGAAAATGCAGGCATGAATGTTCACTTGCTTGCTAGTGCTCAGTCCTAGTTTCTCCAACTCTGATACAGTTCAGGATGCCCTTCCTAGCAAATGTGGTTTTGGCGTGTCCATTAACTCAATCAAGACAATCCCCCATCCATCTGCCCTCAGTCCAAATCAGTATAGACAACCCCTTGTTGGTACTTTATTAGGCTATTCTAGATTGTGCCAAGTTGACAAAGTCAACCATCATGCACACAATAGAGAAAATCTTTCCCTATCTAGATCATCTGTTGGCCTTTCCACCCTTCCTGCCCATGCCTCTGAGAGACACATTTCCTCTTTTCCTCTCAAGTTCCCATAGTACACGGTGCCACCCTTCTTGGTGCTTAGCTATCTTGATCCTTTGGCCAGGTAAAGAATTGCTGATTCCTAGCCTCATGCCCTTCTCACCTGGTATTTGAGTTACTTTCCCTATTGTTGTGAGAGAATGCCTGAAGTGGGCAAGTAGAGACGGAAGGGTTTCTTCTAGTTAAGAGTTTGAGGGGAGAGTCGCTCACTGTGTTTGAAGCGCAGTGGCAAGGGTGTGAGGCAGCTGCATCCTTAGTACCCAAAGTCAGGAAAGAGGAAGAGGCAAAGGCTGGCACTAAACTCAGCTCACTTTTCCCTCTTTATCTAGTCTGGAGCCCCAGCTCATGCAATGGTGCCACCCACATCAATTAACTTAATGTGGAAACTCCCTTACAGGCATGGTTAGAGGTCTGTTTCCATGGTGATTCTAAATCCAGTGACAGTGAAGAGGAACCATCCCAACCGGTAAAGTACAATGTACACCCTTGACTCAACATGTCAGTGTCCAGAGATGCCCAGAGATGCATCTCCTTCTGTTGACCCCATCCTGCTCAACATGCCCCTAACATGCACTCTTACTGTTCAGAGTGCCCGGCCTCTGTCTTTGCAAAGCCTTGAGATGGCTTGATATGTTGGCCTTACTGGGTTATGATCTGCTCTAGGTCAAGGATTTGCCTAAGCTATCGGTTCCAGCAGCTAGCTCAGTTTGTGGCATAGATTTGGGGCTCATTCAATGCTGTTAAACTCCATAAACTACTTGGCATTAGTTATTCGAATTTCCTTGCTGTCTCCCCCTTCAGTCTCTCTGGTTCACAAGGGTGGGTTGGGTGTGTCAGAGTCATCCCAGGCCCTGACATTTGGTGCATCGGGAACCTTAGAAATATTTGTTGAATGAGTGAATGAAGGTGCTGTGACCCCAACTTTCCTCTCAGATTACCACACATTATAGAAATGAGCACAGAAAACAAATCCCATCTGCAAAAAACATGTTTTATTTACAACATTTTCATCTTTAAATTCACTGTCAAGGAGAAACTATAAATTTCTTTTCTTTATTTTGCGCCAAAAGAAAACATCTTCTGGGGCCTACAAAGAAAACATACCTATCATTAAGGATAGAGGAGAAAGCAAAAGGCTTTCCAGATGTTTCCAGATCTTTAAAGGTCTTGGGAGAGAGACATATGGAGGTGTAGCCCAGATAGCAAAACCCCTCTCTAGTGTTAATTTGTTCATTCACTATATGGTCATGCATGCATTTCTTCACACGGTCATTATGCAACCATTATACTTGTCATTCATTCATTCATTCATTCCCATGGTTACGCATCCTGTTAATGCAGACATTCGGTGTCTCATGGCAAATCATTCATCCACACCGTCATGTATGCATGCATACATGTGCTTATTCATTCATTCATTCATTCATTCATTCATTCATATTTGTGGTCACTCCACAAGCTTGTCTTGAGTATCATCCTTGGTCTGGGTGAATCTCCATGCTAGCCGGCAGGAAATAAAGGTGAATACCAAACTTGTCCTCTAAGATTTCTAAGATGGGTATAATTGTCTGCAGCTAACCCTTGCAATGCTCTGAGATGGGTGCTAAGGTGGCAGAGAATGTGATTTAGGGAAAGGCCAGAATGGTTGCTACAAAGGCCCTTTAAGTCATGGGAGTGTGCAGGCCTGTGGTTAGGTGACTTTGACTGAAAGGAGGGTGGCACTAAGTCTGTGGGTGAATTGGAATGCCAAACCCATGCCAGACAACTAAGGCCATAGAAAGGTTTTTACATTAGTTAGAATCTTTGTGTGTGTGCGCGCTCATGCCTGTGCGTGTGTGTAGACCAGAGGTCAACCTTTGGTGTCATTCCTTAGGCACTGTCCATCTTTTCTTATTTATAAGAAAAATTCTCACTCTAGCCCGGAACTCCCCTTGCATTCAAGGCTGATTGGCCAGAGAGCCCCAGGGATACATCGCCTGTATATTCCCAGTGTTAGGACTGCAAGCACGTGTCACACCCAGCTTTTCCTATTTGTTTTTATGGATTCAGGGTATGGAACTCAGATCATCCTAGCTGCAAGACAAGGACTTTACTGACTGAGCCATCCCTTCTTCCCCACTCATTAAAGTCTTACACTTGAGAACAGACAGGCAGGTCAAACCTTCCTACCTTCACGTGGGCAGAGTCATACAGAAATCCTTCACAAATGCAGGTTTCCATTCAGTGGGACTGAGGGGGAAACTTGAGCGTCTGTGTCTCTAGCTTCCCTGTCAAAGCAGTGTTGAAGGACGATAAACCCCATGCAAGAACACTAGGTTTCATAGACGTGCAGGGAGACTTGTCCAAATCCTAGCAGTTACCACCTGTGGGTTCGGGGCGAATTCCTTTGGCTTCCTGCTTCACAGTGTGTAGTGTTTGCAGTGGAGGCTGACACAGTCCGCCTTGTGCTGTAGGGATTAAAGGGAAGTGTCTGCACTCTGCTCATAATGCTAATTGCTGCTCAGTGGATTTCTACTCTTGCTCCAAATGTGTTTGGAGACTTCTTGAAATATGTCTAATTCTCTCTCTCTTTCCCTCCACTCTCCATCTCCCCCCTTTCCCTCCCCCAACCCCATGTTTGCATATGTGAGTGTGGCTGTGTGTGTGTGCTGTGTGCGTGTGTGTGTGTGTGTGTGTGTGTGTAGGCCAGAGATTGGCATTGAGTGTCTTCCTCAATCTTTTTCAACCTTATTTTCGTAGCAAGCTCTTTCACTAAACCTGGAGCCCACCATTTTTGCTGAACTGGCTGCCTGAGAAGCCTACAGTATCTGCCTACTTCTATTCCCCCCAGCACTGGGGTCACAGGCACGTCACTGTGCCTGGCTTCTTATGTGGGTTCTGGAGATTGAACTCAGATCCTTGTGCTCGTGTGGCAAGCCCCTTACCCATTGACCCTAATCTCCATAGCCTAAGCCTGTGAGTTATTCTGTGCGTAATAGAAGTTTCTCTTCTCCAGGTCGCTACCTCCTGTTTCCCTCCACGTGGGCCCATTGTCTGCTGGGATTTCTTTTTTATTCCCAGCACCTCTCAATTTAATATCAGATGCCGTTCATGAACTCGATGGCTTGTTTATCTGGGTTATTAATGAAGTTGTTAAGTGAGGTTGGAAGGGGGAGCCAGAGGCATCCTGCTCTCTGCCCATCCATAAATCACCACCCTGAGCAGGGACAGCTTCTGTCGCCTGTCAGCTCCTATCATCCCACTTATCTCAATGAATTTGAATGAAGTTCATGATTAAAGTTTCATGAGATGCCACATTGTGCATTCTCTACGCCTCGGGTCTCATACGTCCGTGGCTTGCTTTTTGTCTTTTCATCTTGCAGTTTTATCACAGGAGAGCACATGGATACACCTTGCATTATGAGGTAACTCCTATAGGCATCCATTACCAATTCCGGCGAAGCTGTTATCGGCTGGGTGCTGAACAGTCTGCTTCCAAGTCTCAGGCCTCCCCTGACAGGCGGCCAGGCTGCTCTGCAGAGAATGCATCCCTTTCGCCTCAGTAATAAATCCGGTGGCTGTCTGTGTGACAACCTGCCCGCAGCTCCGCTACCTGCATATTCGTGCTGCCAGGCCAGGTCACCATGTCCCCACCCAATGTCCTCATGCAGTCCCCTTCCGCACAGTCAGCCATCTGCCCCCACAGCACAAGAAAAGCCTTTCTTCAGTTCTAGCCGATGTGGGATTACCTGTTTCATGGCAGCATAACAGGCCCATTTTCCCTGAGAAATGGGAATGGGAGTTTTCCTCCCCAGAGCCCTCAAGGCTTCCTACGGTGCAAATACACGTGTATGTTAGCATCACCACACAAACATGCCCCAGACTCTCTGCATCCATCACTATCCATGCCGCAAACTGCCATGACTACAACTACAGAAAAGATCAGCATTGCAGAGTGAGCACATGTGTACTCAATGCTACCCACTCATGCACATGTGTACTCAATGCTACCCACTCATGCACATGTGTACTCACATGCACATATATGTGAAATCACAATTAACCTCTCACCTAAGTGTGTGCAAACATGTGTATAAACTACATGCTCATATGAAATGCACAAACATATTGTTAATATACATATTCAGCACATGTATACGCTGATGGAACATATATCAAAGTGTATGCACACATACATATAACCTATCTGCCTACATGTGAGCACATGCCATCTATACATTCATGTGTGTATACACATGCAAGATACATACCACATGTACAAAAATTTATGGAAGCTTCATTTCCACATGTGAATATATGTGTATATATGTATACATAAATATACATGCACATGCAAATCACATATCCAAATGTGTGCACACATACATTTATGCTATATGTCTACATATACATACAAGCTTTAATCCTACATGGGCACAGAAGATGCACACATACTTGTTCATACACATAAAGGCCGCATGTCTTCATGTGTCCATATGTTACCTTGCGCTCAAACTACGCATGCATATATGCATACAAACAACCACATATCCACATGTACACACACACACACACACACACACACACACACACATTCCTCTGTGTATCCCTTCTGGCTCTACCTCTGCTGTCATTGTGGTCCCCAGTAGACACAAGTTACTTGTCAATTTAGATCAATTAAACAATTTACAATTCCATTCCTTAAGCACATGAGCCACATTTTAACAGCACACCGACTGAACATTTTTACCATCATGGGACATTCTATTGGCCAGTGGTGGCCTATATGGCCCATGTCATACAGTAAACTCTCAGGACATCTGTCCTTACTATTTAACTAATTGGAAGAACAAATATGTACAGTTTCCCCAAATGTATTTTCCTCTCGTCTTTCTTCACCTTCTCTAACCATTTCCTATTGACTTAAGATTAAGTAAAATCAAATTTCCTGCCTTATATCCTAACCCTAATCCTCACAGAGCTCTCCCATCTGACATACACTTTAACATAAAAGCAAAAATTACTAAGGAGAAAAGTGATACTATATAAATTACTAGATAAAAAGGAAGATTCACAGGTACACTGTGCAAGAATTTCAAATTCCTAAAAGATAAATATTAAAATAGTAGCATACTATGACTAGTAAGGAAGTAAAATTATTTTCCTTTTTTCTTTTCACATAGAAATTTTTTAGACAAGATTTCACTATATAGTACCAGATGGCCTAGAATTCCCTTGTAAACCAGGCTGGACAGAGACACACCTGACTCTGTCTCTTGATTGCTGAGATTGAAGGCATGTGCCACAATAGTTAGCTTGTAAAATCCTCGATTCATAAAAATATCCTGCTCTATCTTTGACTTGTTGGAGTCTGCAAAGGGGCTGGTCCTGTAGAATGATAACCACAGACTCTCCGTGACTGGGGCAACAACAGGATAACTGAGAAGAGCTTCAGTGAGGGCCCAGCCCAGTGACGATGGTGAACCAGAATCCAGAGGCCTTGAGCCAGACCAACAACTCATCACAATAAACAGTTTGCAGGTGGGGCTGATTGGATAAAGGGGGTACACTGTGTGACATGCTGCCGTTTCTGGTGCCACTAGGATGAATGAAGGGGTGTTGGAAAAATGGAGGCATGAGATGAGGTGGGGTTTTTTTTCTGTTTTTTTTGTGGTTGTTTCATTTTTAATTAACTTGGGGGAGTGTACTGCAAGGTGAAGGGTGGATATGGAGGGACTGGGAAGTGAGCGGAATTGGGGTGTTTGATGTGAAATTTCCAAAGAAAACAATCTACAAGCATCTGGAAGGAATGTCTCAATGAGAGATTATGTAGAGTGGGTTGACCTGTGTCTGTAACAACAGACTGCTTTTGTTAATTGATGTGGGAAGACCTAGCCCACTGTGGGAGGCACCAATCCCTATGCAGAGGGTCCTGGGCTTGTAAAATAGAGAAACGTTGAGAACAAAGCAGCAAGCACTCACTTGTGCATCCGTTTCCTCTCTGCTCTTGATTGGAGATGCGAGAGAAAGCTGTTTCAAGTTCATACTTTGACTTCCTAATCATGGTCGCCGCTTACCTGGAATTGCAAACTGAAATAAATCCCGTCTTCCCCATGTTTCTTTTGTCAGGGCATATTTATCACAGCAACAGAAATGGAACTAGAACACCCTCTGAAAGAAAAAAGAGAAACAATTGGCTTTTAAAAAATATTCAGATGAAAAGACGGAAGAAAGATTAGAATGAATTCAGAGACTAGGAATAACCTTTTCGTTCCTTAAATAAGCTTATGTTTACTAGGAAATCAAAGAACTATAATTAAAACAATAGTGAGAGGTTCCCCCTCCTTCACAATCCGATAAGGATTTTAAAATGTCTTTGTAATTAGTGTCGACAAGATTCTGGAGAAGTAGACACATTCAATCTTGGCATTCTTAATTATAATTTACGTGGCCCATAGGGAAGGCCCTTCGGCACTTTCAACCGAAATGTTAAGTGTGCGTACGCTGTCATCAGCTGTTCTGGTTTCAGAACTCTTTCCCACAGCAATGCTCACACAAACACATATGGATTTATGTACCTAGAAATTTATGGCAACATTGTTATATGTGTGAAAAATAGACCCACATAAAAAAATCTGTCAGAGGTGACGTGTAGGTGATGCAATACTGGGTACATCTTAAGAGCAGCTTTGTATTGCTGAATGGTACATTGTTCAATCAAAAGTCCAAGACACAGAAGGATTTATCCAGCAACCTCCATGTGCAACAGTTAATCTTCATTGTCAGCTTGACAGGATGTAGCAGCCTAGGAGACTGGCGCTTCTGAGTGCATCTGTGAGGGAGCTTCTAGACAGAGGAACACCCGCCCCGGATGTGACTGACTCCATCCAGCGGGCTGTGGGACCTTTGAGAATCGAATGGGAGAAGCAAGACAGCCAGCAGAGCGACTGCTCTTCCCTTTCGTTAGCTTCCCTTCTATCACGATGTGAGCTGCTTCATGGTGATGGACTGAACCTGCTGAAGCCACGAGCCAAACAGGTCCTTCCATCCTGTCAAAAACAGCAGGGAGAAAGGTAACTAGTACAGCGTGTGCACACACACCACAAAGACATGTACACATACACACACAAAGATGAGGCACAGGAAGGGGTCCCACGTACCTTTTATTTGTTATCTTACATACCCTGCACTTAGACCTTATCTGTAGGTTACATTTCTGTTTATATTTCACCAAGAAGGATTATGTAGCAGAGAGATATCACTACCACAAAATCATATGATTCATAAACAGAAGCGTCCTGATTGGATTCGAGGAGATCTTCCTTCCTCATAGGCTGTCATTTCCTACTGCCCAGAGGTGTGTGTGCATGTGAGTGTGTGTATGTGTGTGTATGTTCAATCACACCCCTGATCACATGAGTGCTTGCACATGTACATATGTATGCTGTGGGAAAATCTTTTGTACACGTGAAGATGTGTCTCTGTTTTATCTCACCTGTCTAAGGAAACTTCTGATAGGTTTGATAAAGAACTGAATGGCCAAGAGCTAGGCAGGAGAGGACAGGTGGGGCTTCTGGAGAGAGGCACGAGCTGGAGCAAGGGAGAGTCTTGGGGAGGGGATGGGTCAGCCGACACACAGGAAATGAGATGTGCCGTGCAGACCGTAGATTAATATAAATGAGTTAATTTAAGTTTTAAGAGCTAGTTAGGAACAAGCCTAAGCTAAGGCCAAGCTTTTATAATGAATAGAAAGTCTCCATTGTCATTATTTGGGAGCTAGCAAAACAAAGAATGACCTGTTACATGTGTGTGCAGCATTAGTATGTCTGTATAAATGTGCATTTCTGCATGCATGTATGAGTACATGCATGGTGCACATGCATTTATATAATGAGAATGCACGTATATGTGCATGCATATATATGTCTATGGTGTTGTAAGAAGGTCACTTAATTCAAATAATCACACAGAAACTTATTAATTACAGCACTGCTTGGCTTATTAGCTTAAGTATATTTCTAGCTCACTCTTATCTCTTAAATTAACCATTTCTGTTATATATTACCACATGGCTCATGGCCTACCAGCAAGGCTCCAGCTAGCAGCTCATGTCTTTCCCCTCTGGCAGCTACATAGCATCTCTTGACTCTGCCTACTCTCTCTCTCTCTCTCTCTCTCTCTCTCTCTATATATATATATATATATATATATATATATATATATATATAAAATGAAAGACCACAGCTTAGCTGCTGTAATGCCATTTTGCAAAGCCCTCACACAAACAAATGTAAGTTCAAGGTAAAGTCAGTACTCCTAGGCGGTCAAACAGGATATCTGTGGTCAGACACCAGGCCTAGGAGGGGAACGAATAGTTCTGGGAAAAACTACATGTACCCTAAATAGGGCCAAGTCTGCTATTATTATCAGACCTTCATGTCTCTGGGGAACTTGTCCCCTAAATGAACCCATCGCCTCATTCGAACTGACCAATGAGATCCCTGTAACCATGCATTGCTTCTGTATGACTGCTTTTGCCACCCTTTTCCTATAAAAAGACCTTCTCCCAGCCTGCAGGTGTGCAAGTCCTCCGAAAGGACTTTGCTGCCCACAGGTACCTGTGCCCACCCAATAAACCTCTTGCTAATTGCAGCCTGTGGTCTCAGATTGTTCCTGGGTTCAGGGGTCTCCTCCTGAGGGAAGGTCCTCTCTGAGGGTCTTTCTATATATATTCCAGCCTGGCTATGTTCTTTTAAGCCATTGGCTGAGAGAAGCTTCTTTATTCATTAACCAATAAAAGCAACATATATACAGAAGGACTTCCCACACCATCTGTGATATGCAATATGCATGTAAGGTTGTGCATGTGTTGACTGTGCATGTATACATGTGTGTACATGTGTATGCATGTGTATGTGGATAAAGAGGCAGATTCAAAATTGATCTGTGTTAAAATCTGAAAAATGGAATTAGGCTTAGATGGATTGGATGAAATTGAATGAAAAGAAGTACAATAAGAAAGTAAAAAAGAGAGAAAGAGAAAGTTCACTTGCTATAATTATTTAAGTTTAAATATTTATAGTAAGTACTACTACTGTTGCAATTTTTAAAAAAACCTAAATCTGAAGAACCACATTCTATAGCAAAGGATTTAGAAATATCATTTTGTATTTTAGACAACTGAGTTGTGTGATCTCTAGTCAGTGGGAAATTCTCCACCACAACTCGCTCATCTAATGAAGTAGATATCCCAGGAGAGTCCTTTGCTCTAGGAACCTGGGACACTTCCAAGTCATCTGTCTGTCCTTCCAGTCCAGCTCAGCCCTGCAGGTGTCTCTGACCTTTGGCTGTGGCTTGGCCCTTCCCAGCTTTGGTTTGTCTGCCTGCATGAAGGAGGAGATGGTTGGCTGTGTCCCATAGACAGTGCCTGGGAGCTTGTTAGTCTCAGTCGGTCTTGGTTACCATGACTGCCATTGCTGTGATTGACACTTGTGATATGTGTCAATGTGAGACAACATTAACATTGTTGAAGAGAATTCCAATTAGAGCCTGCCTGTGTTATGTTGCCTATAGAAGGTCTGAAGGGGATTGTCTTAATTACAGGAATATGGGAAGACCACACCCATGGTTGGCAGCACCATGCCCAAGACAAAGTTCTGACTGTACGAGTGGAGAAGACCAGCTGCAGAAAAAAGCAAGCAAGCGAGCACAGGCCACATTCATTTTCCTCTTCTCTGGCTGTGTATGTGAGGAGACTAGCCTTTATACGTTCCTGCCTTGAATTCCGACCATGGTGGTCTGTAGCTGAAATAAGCACGCTTCCCCCATGAAATGATTTCCGTCACGGTATCTTATCACAGCCACAGAAATGAAATTACAACCATGGCCCTTTCTTCTGGGAATCCAAGCTGGCAAATGCATCAGAAATCTCCCAATGCTGATAAGACCAGTACAACTCACTCATGCTAACTTAGGGACAAGTGTGAGTGTAGAGGTGAGACCTTTGCCAGAGAGTGAGAGATATAAAATCCCCATTTGAGCACAATGAGTACTCAGTGAGGTGCCACAGACATCTGAGCCTCTGGAAGCCAACCTGTGCCCTTTGGTTCTCAGAATCAACACTGCTATTCTCCAAGGCCCTCCCACTGACTCTTTATCTCTGCAACCCCAGATGTAGCATAGCACTACAGATGGGGAGCCTTGCAGGCAGGAGACCCATTTCTCCTGGTTCCAAAGGTTGGGAAGTTCAGAATTTGTTATCTGGAGGGGGCCCACTTGGCTGTTCATAGACAACACTTTATCATTCTCTTTACAGAACAGAGATGGCTAGAGATCTCTCTGGGGTCTTGTATGCGGACATTATGACGGCTAATCTTGAATATCAACTTGATGGTACTTAGAATCACCATGGAAACACACCTCCAGTGTGAAAGGTTTGAGTCAGGAAAGACCCACTATAACTGTGGGCTGCAGCATCCCATGGGCTGGGCTCCTGAGCTGAATAAAGGGAGAAAGTGAGCTGAGCACCAGCGTCTTGTCTCTCTACTTCCTGACTGCGGATGCCCTCTATGAGAGCAGCTGCCTAATGCCCCCGCCCCCCGTGATGCTCTATACTCAAACTGTGAGACAAAGTAAACCCTTCCTACCCTAAGTTGCCTTGATCAGGAATTTTGTCACAAAATTGAGAAAAGTAACTAACCAGGTACTAATTCTGTCCATCACCCAATGGCCTTACAAAGGCAGTAGAGACAGGATAGGAAGTTCAAGGTCATCCTCGGCTACATAGTGAATTTGAGTCCAATCTAGGCTACAGAAGACATGAAAAACAAAACAAAACAAAACAAAATGGAAGGAAAGAAAACACTAATACAATATTCATTTGCCCTATAATTTTTAATGTATTTTTATGTGTATGTGTGTTTTGCCTTCACACATGTTTGTGGACCATATGCATGCCTGGTTCCAGTAGAGGCCAGAAGAGAATAGTTGATCCCCTGGGATAGAAGATATAGACAGTTGTGAGCCATCATGTGGATGTTGGGACTTGAACCCTGATACTCAGGAAGAACAGACAGTATTCTTATTTAACTAAGCCATTTCTCCAACAACCCCTTGCACTATGATTTACACACATTATTTTGAAAATGACTGCATCAAAACGCCACATTCCTCAAGGTCCACTGTAGTACTGGTTGGCTCCGGGTGGGACACACACTTATAAAGAGGCATAGCTTGTCTTGTACATTTTCCAAGACTCTGTTGAAATACAAAGTACAAGCAGGTTAATAAAACACACCCAAGGCTATGTTCCATTTGTTCATTAAAGTATAAAACATCTTAAGCCCACAATTAATTCTTGCTAAATTAAAGTCATGACACAGCTATGGGGAGATTGCCAAAGCGTTTGCGCTAATATCTTACATCTTTGACTTGAAATCACCCCCACTGAAAGGTTTAACAACCATTGATATTTATGGGGGCTCTCCTGATTTACTTTTTGTCTACTTCAGTTGTGGGAGCATTTACAAAGCTCGTCTGAAGAAAGAATTCCAGCCCTGAGTTCTTTTTTCCATGAGTTACTTAAGACGCCACACAGCAACGCCTGAGTGTGTTAGCAGTGGCTTTTTCTGACTATGGGTCCCTGGAATATAAATAAGTGACCAGCTAGGAATGCTAATGGTTTGTTTTGATGAAAGAAAAAGTTCTTGATAAATGACAGGGAATTGCCCTTTCTGGCCTCTTCAAGTTGTCTTCTTCTTTATTTAAAGGAGCAAGATAAACCAAAAAAAAAAAAAAAAAATGCAGTGATCATATGGTACGTTGAGGTCATCCTTCAAGTAGAGAAGCAGAAATGAAATCAGATCTAACTGTTTAATTTTCAAAGTCCTTCCTAGGTGGTAAATTCAACTGGCAGAAGGCCCCTGAGTGTCGCTGGTGAATTCAGGTCAAGTGACATTGGGCTATAACTAAAGGCAGTCGGAGTCAGATATAGCATAGCTGCAAAGGGTCATCTTAATTGTTAACTGATACAGGAAGGCCAAGCCTACTGTGGGAGGCACTGTACCTAGGCAGGTGATTCTGGGCTATATATAATAGTAAAAGAACCAATAAGCGACCCAGTAAGTAGCATTCCCCATGGTTTCTGTCTCCAGTGGTGAACTGTGACCTAGTGATAAACAGCACATGCAAGACTCCTGCCTGCCAGGACCTCTCCTTGTAGTTGCAGGAAAGAGTAAAAATATAAATGAATAACTGGAAAGAAGTGCTGATGACGTCGTGCGCCACGGAGAAAAGAAAAGAGAGTTCAGCAAAAGGCAGTCATGGTCTGGCTATCTAGGGGCTCAATGGATGTGGTGGTGAAGTCACAATAGCATTAGCAAATATGTGTGTGTGCGTGTGTGTAACCAGAAGATAACCTTAGGTGTCCTCTTCATCAACCTCCTTGAGACTGGATCTCTCACTGCCTTGAAGCTCAGCAATTGGTCCAGGATGGCTGGTCCACAAGCCCCAGGATCACCCTGTTTCTGCTTACCCAGAGATAAGACCACAAGTGTGTACCTCCATGCCTGGCTTTTTTTACATAGGTCCCAAAGCTTACACTCAGGTCCTCTTGCTTGAGAGGCAAGCGATTTATCCACTGAGCCATCTCTCCCCAGGCCAGGATTGGCAAACTTTCTATGCAAATGAATAATAAATATTTTAGGCTTTGTGGGTCATCATTACCATCGTTCAGTTCTACGATTGTGGTGACAACTGAACCGCAGGCAGCATGTCACCAAATGGGTATAGCTGCATTTCAATCAAATTTTATCTCCCAACACTGGTGAAATTGGCCTGTGGGCCATAGATGGATGACCATTAACTAGAAATCTGTTTCATCAGCATGGCAGTGGTCCTGCTCCAGCACCAACGCTACCTTCCCCAAACAGCTAATGTGTCACACTGATTCCCTCATAGAGAAAGCCAGAGGCCTTAAGCTCCATGGTGCAGCCTGGCTCTGCTTACGCTACCCAAGTGTATAATAACTGGAGATTTAAGAGTATGCCCTTAGGAAAAGAAAGGGGATAATTACCACTTGACTCCAGCTCTTTATTGCAATGGCTAAGGCTCACCCTTGAGGGGAGCCCAGAAGTATTACCCAACCTGTGAGCCCATTTAGCAACACTTTGTCAAAGGCCTTCTGGAAAGGGTACTTATTTATGTCCACTGTCTCGTAGGCCTCTTCTCCCTTTTTGCCCCCTTTCTGTCTGCTTCCCATAGCATTTGTCAAACAGAATCAGCCCGTTTGAAACCTCCGTGGCCAGTTTCCATCAGTTCCCATTCCTCCAGATGTTCGTGATCATATTCCTTCTTCATGTCTCGCAGGCAGATCTGCCCTGCTCAGCCAGGCTGCATGGTCTATCATTCCTCATCCCCTGCCACTCGAAATGAGTCCCTGGCTGGGCAGCAGTCCCCTCGGCAAGGTCAGCCAGAGAAAGCCATACATATCGTAAACATGCAGGGAGTTATTCAGCAATAACATTCACTGGAGTTTGCTTTGGTTCAGAGGCCAAGAGGATTTGGCAGGGAAAGAATACACAAAAGGCTGTTCTGCTGGAGAAAGCCTGACAAAGTCAACTGCTAGAGAAAGTTGGAGCCAGACTTTGGGCTTCTAGAAAAGGAAGAAAAGCTACTTTTTTCTCACCCTGTTCTTTGAGAATGTCAGGATAAGAAAATTGATTGTTCTGGAAGGTTGTCTGTCCTTCCATTGGGATCTCACTCTTTGGACTGTATTTAAGATTTATTTTATTTTTAATTATGTGTCTATGTATATATCTCTTCACCTAAGTGGAGTGCCCATAAAGTCGAGAAGGGGGTGTTGGATCCTCTGGAGCAGAAGTTATGTGTTGTCCGGGTTTCTGTCCGGCCCAATTTCCGCAATCGTTAAGTCCCAAAGAAATCACACAGAGGTCTACATTAGTTATAAACTGATTGGCCCATTAGCTCAGGCTTCTTATTGACTCTTATAACTTATATAGCCCATTATTAGCCCATTATTTTTATCTGTGTTAGCCATGTGGCTCAGTACCTTATTCAGCGGGGCAGTCACATCTTGCTTCTTCTGTGATCAGGTTAGGACTGCAGAGGAATGGGCTTCCTCCTTCCCAGAATTCTCCTGTTTTCATTGACCCGCCTCTACTTCCTATCTGGTTGTCCTGCCTATACTTCCTGCCTGGCTACTGGCCAATCAGCATTTATTTAAAATATAATTGTCAGAATACAGACTATTCTCCCACACCAGTTATGGATGGATGTGAGCTGACCAATCAGGGTGCTGAAGCAAACTTCAAGGCTCTGCAAGAGCAGCAAGGGTTCGCTACTGCTGAGTCATCTCTCCAGCCCCTGCTCTTGTAATTAGGAAATCACATTAAAGCCAAGGTCAGCAGTGGCCTGACCCAGAGGTGGACAGGTACAGCTGCTATTGACCTCATGAGTGAATCTTCTCCATCTACACGGGCAGTGTGTAGGATCTAAGGCTGAAGGAGTATGCAAGGCTTGGAGGCTGTGCCAATGACTCATTTATTAACATCCCTGACACTGTGTTCTTCCTGAAGTCAGTATTACATCTGATCACACTTAGAGCTGTGGTTCTACCCCTTGTCCTTTAGCCTGACCTGCCGCTGTGACGGGCATTGAGAGCCTTTCTTTTCTTTCTGAAAAGCGTTAACTCTTCTTGGCAGAATGGAAGTTGCCCTTCATTGTCCATCTGTTTCTTTGAATTTGAGTCACCTGCTTGCCTCTGCCTGCAGCTGTGAAGCATGGTTCTAGAAACCAGGGCACTTCACCTGTTTTATTCCTCTGGAAGCATAACGGTAAGAGTAATGAAAGTACCCAGTGGGCTCCTGCCTCAGCTCTAGTTTCCCATTAGAGATGAGTTCCGCATGAGCTTCATCAGAGAAATGTCATCCTGTAGCCAAAGTGCAGAGAATTAGTGATGGCGGGATAGTTCACCTCACTGAGACAGCTATAGTACCAGCACCCAGAGAAAATCCCAGAAAAGAGGTCAGGGGATTATAAGAAGAGAAGTGTACCGTGCATATGTCATCTGGACATGGCATAGCCACTGTCTCCATGAACTCACTCCAGCCATGGTTACCTGCAAAGACTTTCTGAGGATGGGATCTATCAGTGTTTCATCACTGGGTAAAGGAGGGGCCACGAGGCCCCACCTCTCTCAAGTGAGATCATCTGCAATCAGTGATGTTAAAGTGACATTACCTTTATTGATAAACTGCCTTGTTCCTCTGTTAATTCCTCACCCATGCTCAGGCAAGCCGCTCTCATTAACGCAGTGAGCTATGTGCAAAGATGACCTGAAAGGAAGAGAAGCTCACTGAGAAGACAGAGTTCTAGCGGGGAGGGGGAAGGATGAGGGAGGAACACTGGCCTGAAAATGACTAAAATTCATCATAAAAATACATGAAACTGTCAAAAGATTAAAGCAAAAACCAAAAATCACTGAGCCTTAAAATAGAAAGAGTGAGAGGGGCAGAGATGGGGGAGGAAGGAAGAAAGGAAAGAGAAAAAGAAGGAGGGAGGAAGGGAGGAAGAAAGGGAGGGAGAGGGAGAGAAGTTATGGAAGCATTTTACTGTTGGCTTTTTATGATGTCCTGTCCCAGACACTCAGAGGGACTTAAGGTCTTCAGTCTGCTGCTAAACCTGCTATCACTTTGGACTCCAAGAACAGCAGAACCTAACAGCACAGACCACCCTGTAGATAAGAACTATGAACCTTGACAAGGAGGCTGTAGTCCAGAGAAGCAGTCATTTCCTGAGAACTAGATTGTCCCAGTAAACCATACAGATGTGTACAGTTGCCTTCCAGAACCAGTGCTGAGACAGTGGTCTGCTTAGCAGACCGCATCATAGGTGGAACTGGTTTTGCTCCATACTTCTGTTCTCTGTCCTAATTTTTCAGCTATTTAAAGGTAAAATTATGTTGGTTCCCCAGTAACAAACTCTGTGCTTCACTGGACATTACCAGTTCTTCCCAAAGTGCCCGTGCTGACTAAATCTTTCCAGCTGTCACTTTCAGGGGCACCTGTGAGGGCTGTGAGAACCTGCCTTTCACTCCAAAACTCTGCTCATATTACCAGTGTCTAAAGGCATATTCTTAATTTTCAACCCATAACTAGAGTTATATGAGTCAGGCCAGCAGCACCCAGATTCCCTTATAGAAAGTAGAAAGACAGGACCATCAACCACCAGTTATGCAAATACAGGCAGAGCACAGGGATTGGTAATGTGGTTCACGTCAGTTCTCAGAGCCCCTGTAGTGTTGAGGCAACAATGACCTTGGAGTCACGGTCTACACCCCATCAAGCCAGGTACAGCTACCTCTCCTCCAAAAGACAATCCTAAAAGCTGAATGAATAATAAAAAGCAAACCAAGGACATGTATTCCATATGGCCACATTGGGAGAAGATCCAGGAATCCCTAAGCCCATCTTCAGCGTTCCCTGTGAATGGAAGGTTTAAGAAGATGGTGGAACAATGCAGTCTGGCAGGGTGTGGTTTGAGCCACTGTTGTCAGTCACTCCTGTCAGGTAAAGTCAGTCACTCCTGTCAGGTCAGCAGACAGTACACAAGCTCCTCCCTAGCTATCCCCAGGACTCAAGTCTTCTCTTCCCATAGGAGGAAATTCCAGCTATGGGGATCCATTGCTTCACTATTTTGGTAGCCAACGAGGCTGTCACTGGTGTGTGTCTCTTCAGGGTGGATTTATTCCTTCCAGTCAGGCTATTACAAAGGAACATTAGGAGATGGTGGGCGTCCCCTTAGAGGTTAGACGTGTGGGTGTGTATCAGGGCTCAGCAAACACCTCTGAAGGGGTTTCGGAGTCTTGTGTCCCTGAAGGAGTTGAGAGGAGGCACGTGGTTGTAGAAGGAAAGAATGTACTTCTCCAGGAGGAACCGGCTAGAGCAAAGTCCTTGCTGTAAGGAGTGGGGCTTTTATGTGGCTCAGTGTAGCAGTTGGGGTTCATTTGCAGAGTTCAGCTTTCTCATCAGGCGTTATCTGTTACTGTACATCCTCAAGCTGCACACAGCTCCCCTCAACTCTCCATTCAGGGCTGTGTGGCTTAGTGGCCTGAGCCAGAGGTCAAGTTAGGACACCATTGTGCTAGCTTCAGAGGCCAGGATTAGTTGGCCTCAGCCAGGGAAGTTTTCTAACTTTTCTTTCCTGTCAACCCGCCTTTTTCATATGCTAATTTTGTAGCCTCTCCTAAGGGCTTTATGGACCTCAGACTCCACCCTCCTCCCCACTGCCCTGGGGCAGATAAGAGGGAAAGACTGGATTGAGAATCAGGAAGGTCAGAGAAGAGGTCTCAACTGGACAGAGAGCAGGCTAAGCCAGAGCTAAGGAAGGAGGCTCCTTTCACTGTCCCGATCTGTAACCAGGTGAGTCCTGAAGTGTTCGGCGTGATAGCAAACAGATCAGAGCAGGGTGTAAATGACTTCGGCTATGCTTCCTCTTCTGTTCCAAGAGAGGAAAATCTCCTATTCCAGTTATGTGAAAAGGTTACCGGTCTGCCCAACCTTCTGACATCTGTAGACGTTGTCATCTTCACAATCCATACTCTAGAGCTGCCCCTACAGGGCTGGAGAAACGGCTCCCCAGTTAAGGGTCTTCTCTTACAGAGGAACAAAATTTAGCTTCCAGAAGCCAAATATGGCATCTCACAATGGCCTGTAATTCCAGCTGTAGGGGATCCATTGTCCTCTTCTGGTTTCCAAGTATACACACACACACACACACACACACACACACACAGAGAGAGAGACAGAGACAGAGACAGAGACAGAGAGAGGAGAGACAGAGACAGAGACAGAGATGTATACATACATGCTTTTTTTTCCATTAAAGCAAAACAAGAACTACTCATTCAATTTACCAAAGAAATTGCTTTATGTTTATAATTTGGGGTTGGGCCCCATTAATAGCTCTCCCCAGGGTCATATATGGAATACAGGCTGTGAGTTGGTCACACATGGTTAAATGGGTTGGTTCACATTGGGTCCAGAGTGCTTATGCTACCATGAGCAGACAGAATTCCTGGCTGTGCTGGGTGTTTGGTTTAATTTTAAGAAAAATCACTCCACCGACACAAATAACTCCAATTAAACCAGATTAGACCAAATTAAAATACCCATGTTTAATAAATTCAGCATTCTCAGGTGGATGGGAAGAGGAGCTGAGGCAACCCCTGGAGACCACGTGTTCATTTTTCCAGCACTAGAGAGCATAAATAGCCTGTGGGCGTGGTCTTGACTCTCCCTGGGGGAGGGGCCAGTGCTTGGCAGGCTGGGAGTTGGAGTCCAGGGCCAAGGCAACTCCCAGGGGGAGGGTCCTGAGATGGAACTTTTTGCTCCATTGGCACTCCATGGATGACTGCCAGGGGCTGGGGTGACACCAGGACTCACCTCATAGACCATGCTGTCCTCAAATTCAAAGAGATCTGCCTGTCTCTGCCTCTTGCCAATATCCTCAGGAACGATAACTGTCACCTTCTCAATTCTGCTCAAATCCATGCCAAGGAGGAGGTGCTGGGGAGAGCAGAGCAGTGGCCATGTGACCTGGCAGCCCCTCTACTGCACTGAGCAGCCGGTTTTCTTTACTTTCGGAGTGATCCTTTTAAAAAGAAAGCATTTCCTTCTCCTTTGTCAGTCTGCACAGAAGGAATGTGGGGCGGGGAGTCTCTGTCAGGAGGGCGTGTGAAATGACTGATGTCACCCACGCAGACAAAGAGTTCCTCTGGAGTCATTTGCATTCAGACCCGTGTTCGATGCCCAGCGTTTCAAGTTGACACCCATTTGAAAATAATACCCCTAAAGGGTAAAGCAAGAGGACATGGGGGAGAGGCGAAACTCAGCATATAACATGTACCATAGGGAATTGTCCTTAGGTGCCACAGTGAACATATATAACAATAATAAAACTATGAGAAAGTGGGAGTTAAATGTGTATGTCCTAGAATCTCGAATGCCTGCCATTTAAGACTGAAGCTAAGCCTAGAAACTCTGCCCAGACCCAGAGCAGCCATAGATAAAGATGCTTGCTTAACTTGCACTCTATATCTCCAGGATAGCCTGTAATAGAATGTGCACCTTCCTCTTCTGAGGCAAGATTTGAACCCTAGGCAAGGTAAGTTTTTATTGGCACCAATAAATAGAGGGACAGAACTCTTAAAGTAAATCCCAGCCGTGTTCATCAAAAGCACACGTTTGAGAACAGGGGAGATGGCTCGGTCAGTGAAGTGCTTGCCTTGCAAGCATTAAGACCTGAATTTTATTTCCAGAACCCACATAAAAAAAAAAAGCCAGACATAGTAGTCTTGTAATCCCAGAACTGAGGATGTGGGGCCAGGAGGACTGCTAGGGTTTACTGGCCAGCAAACCTGGTTTAATTGGCTAGTTGCAGGCCAGTGAGAGATACTGTCTCTGAACCAGCAATACAAAACAAAAGTGACCATAACTGAGGAATAATGGCTGATGTTTTCCTCTGCTTTCTGCATATGTTCAATATAACCATTCATACAGTGCCCAAGCACAGACAGGTACACCTATGCACACACACACACACACACACAGACACAAGCAGGCATGTGTGCACACACACATATATGCACATAAACACAAACACACACTTGATCCTATAATGGTGTTCAGCCTACAAACACTGCAGGACCCGTATATAGCAGACAACGGATATGGGACTCTCCACGCCTTTCCCAAGCCACTTTCCTTAAGTGCCTCTCCAGCTTCCCAGTCTGCTTGTCTGTCTTCCACTTTCTTCTTAAAATCTGCATTTTCTGGTTGATTTTGCCTCACACCTGACTGGAGGCAAGACTAATCTAACAGAACCCTCTAGAGGAAGACGGGAAAGACAGGTCTAGCCTTCCCTCCTTCCATGCTTGGGAAACACTGGCATTGCTCATCATTCTAAGGGGGTAGAGAGCCTCAGGCTTTGGAGAGGTAACAATTAGGGCTGAATAAAAGACCCAGTTAGGAAAGGGCCAGCTGGTTTCAAAGCATGATACTATATGGATCTTCTCTCTTCTCTCCTGTCCTTCCTCTGTTTTTTCTTTTCTAGTCTCTTCAACTGAACACCATTCTCTACTTTGTTCCTATATAACTTAAGAGAAGTCACCAAAGATGGTGGCACATGCCTTCAATCCCAGTATTCAGGAGGCAGAGGCAGGAAGGTCTCTGTGATTTTGATGCCAGCCTGGTCTACATAGCAAGTTTCAGACCAGCCAGGCCTACATATGAAGACCCTGTCTCAAAAATACTAAATATTCAACTAATTGATTAAAGGAAATAAGAACTTCTGTAAGAATTGCATGAGGGACTTGATTGAGTATCCAGCCTCCTGCCCAGCACCAGAGTCCTGCAGCTAATGCAAACCCCCAGACTGCTTTGTGAGCTCACAGCTCCAGCCAAGTAAACTGAACTTTGAGGAATCTGGGAAAGAACTTATTATCCCTATTCATCCAAGCCTTTCCCTCTATTTAGTATCTTCAGCATCAGTTAGGGTCTCTTCATCTGGAAGAGTTACAAGAAGCTGACAGCACTGGTCCTCCATAGACTGACTAAGAGAACGAAGTGGCCTGCTTCTATACTCCCAACCTTAGGGATGCCAAGACAGGAGGATCATCAATTCAAGACCAGAGAGAGAGCAACAGACAGGCAGATAAATTTAAAAGCAATAACTTAGTCATGAATTGTCTGAGTCTTTTCCTTTCATGTTCGAATCCTACAAGTGTTATGGATCTGAGCTGAGATTTCAGCTGAAACTTTCTTTAAAAGGCATATTTTCTTGATTATGATTTGTGTATGTGTGTGCATGCACATGTGTGTGCCATTGCAGCTTTGTGGATGTCAGGGGACAACGAGCAAGAGTGGGTTCTCTCATTCTGCCCTGGGCCCCTGGACTCAAGCTCAGGTCACTGGGCTTGCACAGAAAGTGCTTTATCTACTAAGCGGCTTGCCAGTCCCCGGCATCATTTAGATATCACCACTGACAGTTTCCATGGGTGGTGCCCTATAGAAAAGGCACTTTCTCCGGCCATATTTCCAACAGCAGGAAAATCATTAACAAATATTCAAGGGTAGAGAGGACTTTAAAGACGAGAGAGATGGCTCAGTGGGGAGAGTGCTTGTTGTACAAGCAGGAGGACCTAATTTTGGATCCCCAGCAGCTATATAAAGACAGCGTACAGTGACCCAGAGCTGGGCAGGAGGAGACAGGCAGAGCCCTGGCATTTGCCAGTCAGCCCGTGTGGGCAAAATGATGAGTTGTAGGTTCTATGAGAAAGCCCTGTCTCAGAAATGATGTTGATAATGATAATAATAAACAACAACAATAATATTGTGAAGAGTAATAGAGGAAGAGACTCGGTGTCAACCCGTGTCATCCACACATACACTGACCAGTCCATACATGCACATAGTCACACACACAAACATACATTCATATAGTCCATACATGAACATAGTCACACACACACAAACATACATACATACAGTCCATACATACACATAG
>NC_022013.1:3716090-3737517 GCF_000317375.1 Microtus ochrogaster | reverse complement strand
ATACATACAGTCCATACATACACATAGTCACACACACAAACCGTGACGACACCACACACATACACACAATACAAAGAAAAAAATCAAACAAAGAACCTTAGGGTTGACTAAGGCCATATGTATGGTAAGACTGAAGAATGGGGCGAGAGGAGCAGTCAGAGAAAGGGGGACTGGCAAGCAGATCCCAGCTCACCCGGGTCCCAGAGTGCCCTGTGTTACTGTACTTTCTCAGGAAAATTGGCAAAGTGCAAACCTTACCTCCCTAAGTAGGAAAAAAAGGAGGTTGGCATGGCAAATGGTGTCCCAGTCTCAAACTTTGGTGGGTGGAGACCAAGCCCTGGTCTGGCCGCCACCATGAGAGAATCGGTTCACATAACATCATTCATTTGCAAGTCTGTGATCAAGAGTCTCCTCTGCAGCCTTGGAGACTTCTGGATCTCTTCCCTTGCTCCAGCTATTCCGGGCACGTGACACTCCCCAAAAGAGCAATAGAAGCCAAGGGTGTGCTTGGCTTGCAGACTCATTCCGAGTTCTCTTCTCACTCTGTCCAAATAAAGGCAGCCGTTCTCTGGCCATCTTTTGTCAATAGCATTTTTTGTGCTGTCATCCCCGGGGTCACAGGCTGTTTGTTCTTGGACTGTATTCTGGGAAGCTTTATTCCCTTGGCATGCTGAGCCTCTGCAATCACACAGGATGCATCAGAGAGAGAGAGAAAAGATGAAGGCAAGGAGGAAAAGATGCTGTGCTAAGTTAGCATCCCAAACCATGCAATAGCAAAGGTGGGAAAAGAGAACGGTGGCTTCCCTTGGTTTCCGAATCTGCTGGCTCTGAAGTGAGACAAAGCAGGTCAAGAGCTCAGATCTTTGTCAGCCCAGGCAAGAGGCTTTGGATTTAAAATCTTCTCCTCCTTGTAAATTTAGCTAGCTAGTGTGCAGCACGGGGTTACGCTGAGCCAAACTGAGCACTGTGTAAAGGGTGCACAGGTTGGAGAAGCCTTGTTACTATATCAGGGAGATCGTGGCCAGAAGAGACTGTGGGAAGGCACAGAGGGTGGACACTTGCTAATCCTGACACCAAGCAGACCTGCCACTCATGGAGTACTTTGCACATTCTTTCATTCTGTTGACATTTACTGGCGTTTTTCTTCTATGTGTCAAGACACAGTTAGCATTGGGAGTTTGAAGAGTAAGTAAGATAGAATCTCAGTCTTCTAGGAATTCATGGTCCTGTTGGGAATAGGGGCATGTGTATGTCATCAGACAAGGATGCTGGAGGTCAGAGAAGAAGGACCTTCTCATTACAAGGTGATTAGATTAATTGGCCTTTAAAACAGAGATGGTATTTAAGGGAGGGCTTTACATACCCAGACATGGAGTCAGAAATGTCTCCAAGGACATCTAAAAGCAGAGGTACAGAGGTTTGTTTCAGGTGGAGACAAACAGACAAAGATCCAGAGGTAGAAAAATTAGAGACAGCTGTGAAGAAGTCAGGATGGGGAGCCAGGCCAGGCATGCTGGAGAGAAGAGGGCGTATGGCTAGACTTCAGCTTGGAGCAGGCTGGGAACAATATTTGGGCCCAAGATCCGGGAAGCTATCTACTTGCAAGCTGGATGTGACTGGTTACTGGATTCATGACGACCTGGCAACCAAAGGTAGCTCATAAAGGACAGTAATTAATCAGTCATGTTTATGATATGTGATGATTACTTTGTAAATGTCAACTTACCATAATCTATAATTATTGGGAAGAGAGTCTTGGTTGAGGAATTATCTAGATCAGGTTGGCCTGTGGGCGTGCCTGTAGGCGACTGTCCTGCTGATGGACTCAGTCCACTATGGATGGCCACATTCCCAAGGCAGGGCCCTGAACTCGATGAGAGTGAAGGAAGCTGGCTAAGCATAAACAGTAACGATCAAAGATCTGTGTATTCTCTCTCTTGGCTGTGGGTGTGATGTGACTACTTTCTGTTCCTGCTTCCACTTTCCCCAAACAATGGTCATGACCTGAAGTTGTAAGTAGGAACAACAAACAAACGCCTTTTCTCCATGTTGTTTCTGGTCAGGGTATTTTGCTACAAGGACAGTCCCATAAGATGATACTATCTATTTCTGCAGTAGTCATCCTGATTTCTGTGAGTGGGTTCTGATGCTTGCACAATGGTATGGTCTCTTAGCATGTCTCCGAGAATGCACTCTCATGGCTAAGCAGCACATATCAGTATTGTCGGAATTGGAAACTGGAGGGGCAATTTGTGTAACAGTCAATGTTCAAAGTGACTGAGAACTTTCACATCCCAACTGTGGTCCTAGATGATGCTTTCTGCTGAAGAACCCAAAAGTTCTAGGAGACTTAGCTGGCTGCAAGTCTGTAGCAGAAGATGGACAAGAAGGAGGCTGGAAGCTGGGATGTTTCATTGTGTCCAATAACAGGAAGCTATTAAAGACTGGCTGGGTGGCGGAACAAAAGTAAGAATCACCTTGGAGATGCTAGCACAGACCAAACACTGAGTAATTTCTGCATGGAGTTTCAGTGAAGATGGCAGTGACTCAGCTTGCATCATACATGCATGCAACTCACGGGCTCACAGTGACATTGGGCAGACATCCATGAGTCATCATCATTGAAAGATATGAGAGAGCCAATTGATGAGGAAAGCAATGGGCATGTGTGTAGTACAATTAATAAAAACCCAGAGACAGAAACTGAGGTTCAATCTGAAGGTCAGAAAAGCAAAGTCAGCCACTGGCTCTTACCTCCACCTCAGTCCAAAATAGTGAGCCTGCTTCCAGGAATCTCAGAATGAGATTCATTAAGAGCTGTCTCCTCCAGTTTTATATTCCTCTCTAGTGCTGGGATTAAAGATGTGCACCAGTACCACCCAGTTTCTAGAGTAAACTAGTGTGGCTAATGGGATTAAAGTGTCTGCCACCACTGCCTGGTTGGTAAGGCTGACCAGGGCAGCTGTTTTACTCTCTGAACTCCAGGCAAGTTTAATTATAAGATACAAATGAAATATTACTACATGTGTGTTTTGTCTCTTCTATGTAAATGCACAGGTTGGAGCCCAAAGGGTAGAAAGCAAGCGCACTTGTGCTTCCCAGAAGCATCACTGCTAAAAAGTGAATAGGTAATGAAGGGGCCTCCAAGTTGACACAGAATATTCCTCAACACCAAATTCTCTACACAAAGGAGATTTGTTACACAGGAGGACAAGCACTTGTGGGGGGGGGGGGGCGCCTCTTGACCAGGCAAAGACAACAGCAGATGGTCCTGCAGCAGTAGATTTTAAGAAGGGACCGATCTGTTGTCAGAGACTGCTCTTTCATTTCTTGGCCTCCCAAACCCGAAATAACCACACAGAAACTGTATTAATTAAAACACTGCTTGGCCTATTAGCTTATGTATATTACTTTTTTTTTTTTTTTGGTTTTTCGAGACAGGGTTTCTCTGTAGCTTTGGTACCAGTCCCTGGAACTAGCGCTTGTAGACCAGGCTGGCCTCGAACTCCCAGAGATCAGCCTGCCTCTGCCTCCCGAATGCTGGGATTAAAGGCATGTGCACCACCGCCCGGCTTATCTTATGTATATTTCTAGCTAGCTCTAATATCTAAAATAAACCCATCTCTATTAATCTATGCATCACCTCGATGTTGTGGCCTACCAAGCAAGATTCTGGCAGCTTCCATGGGCATCTTTTTCCTTGGGCAGCTACATGGCTTCTCTCTGACTCCACCTACTGTCTTTTTCTCTATCTTCTTGGAATTCCCACCTTGCCCTGTTCTGCACTGCAATAGGCCCAAAGTAGCTTCTTTATTAACCAGTGGTATTCACAGCATACAGAGGGGAATCCCACATCAGGGATCAATGCTAGAATGAGTTGGTAAGTTTGTTTGGACCTGATAGTCAGTATGACTAAATAATGAATTTTGATAGCTAGACCTTGGTGTTTTGATAGCTGGGCCTTGGAATTTTAGTCAGGTATTAGAAGTGGCCAGCTAAGGGAACACACCTTGGTGGCTGGCTTTAGGACTATAATCTAATAGTTTAGCAAGGGAGAGGGGTGGCTGGGTGGCGTGGGGGTTGGGTGGGGGCAAGACCTGTGGGAGCCATGTTTGCAATACTTGGGCCTCTTAGAGAGCCCTTCAGGAAAGGCTAAAACTAGGTCACAAGTGTGTGCCTCCCTGTGAATGGATGATTACAGACATCACTAACAAAACACAGAGGCAGGTGAAGGGCGGTCATCAGTCAGGTTTACCATATGTGACGGCTGCTTGTAGTTGTCAACCTGCCATGATCTACAACCACCTCGCAAGAGAATCATGGCTGAGGAATTAGCTAGGAATTACTAGGCTCCTCCCTTCCCAAGCACGTATAAGCCAAAAGCGAGGCCAAAGACCCTCTCAGACAAACTGAGCTGCCTGGAAGAGACTTGGACCACCTGGCAAGGCCACTCTCCAGCCTGTTGAGCTGCGATAAACTCCAGGTACCATCTTTTAGTAAATGTCCCCAATATGGAGGTGGGCTGTTTTTGATGCAGCTGTCCCTGAATCGTTTCTGCTCCTCTAGGAACCCCTCACTCACAGCCCTGTAAGAAACTCCAGTGATACTCCTGGCTCACCACACTGGACTTTGGCAGAGTCTTCACTGTGGTCTAGCATTGGTTCCCTGTCTGGTGTGACTGGATGTTTGTACCTCCCCGGCATCACACAACAATGATAAAGACAGAGACAGAAAAACAGAATATAAAGATGCAAGAATGATAGAGACAGAGATCAAGAAGTGATAGCGATCAGAGAAAGAGGTGGTAGACACACAGAATAGAGACAAAGAGAGAGCTAGGGGTGGGAGAGACAAGGTAAAGAAGAGATGGATGTATTAGAGACAGAGATGCTGGAGACAGAGCTACATATAGATGATGAAGCTAGAGAGACAGCAGATATAAACGATAGAGGCAAAGATAGAGACAAATATGCAGAGATACAAATGACAGAGATATGACTGACAGGGATATCAATGGAGGTGCTAGATCGAGACAGATATAGAAATAAACAGAGCCCATATCAACTATTTACAAACATGGATATTATTTTATTTTACTAAAAACAAACAATGTCTATAATAAGATTTGGGGATATACTATTAAGATATTAGTATTTATTTCCCTTTAAGATATGAGAATCCATTCTGGTTATATTTTATAAAAGTTTCTTCCCTTTTAAAAATGTGTATGAACAAAGTGATACACTGTGTAATATTTGACATAACACGGGACCGCCAGGGAGACCTGGGTGGTGGTGTAGAGTTATCATTAAACCTGTGCTTGGTGCACCACAATGGTACACACTTCTCTACATGTTTGAAAGATTGCACAATTAAAAGCTAATAATAAAATCAAAACAATGATAAAGCAAAAGAGGACAGGGCAGGGACTGGCAAGGACAAATGCCAGGCCTATCTGAACAAGTGACTGGAAAGCCAACCCTGGCAGAGCTCCTGGCTGGGGAGGAGCTCAGGTCTTACAGTGCTTGGCTGTGTATCTTCTCCTGAGCTGGCTCTAGATCCTCTTGTTTGAATTCACCTGCCTCCTTTAGGAAACCTTCACACCTTAACATCCTGGCCTAGAGAGGGAGCCATTATAGGGTTGGCAAGAGACTTGGCTTTAGAGGAGATCCCAGCTAGGTCCTTGGGCAGTAGAGGAGAGGGTGCCTGAACTGGCCTTGCCCTACTATCAACACTGATGATTATCTCGAATATCACCATAGAATCTTTGTCCGGTGACGCATGGAGATAGAGACAAAGACCCTCATCAGAGCAACGGACTGAGCTCCCAAGATCCAGTTGAAGGGCAGAAGGAGGGAGAAGATGAGCAAGGAAATCAGGACCATGAGGGGTTGGTCCACCAACTGAGAGTATGCCTGTTCTAATGGGAGCTCACCAAATCAAGCTGGACCAAGTCTGAACAAGCATGTGATCAAACCGGACTCTGATTGTGGCTGACAATGGGGGCAGACTGAGAAGCCATTGATAAAGGTACTGGGACTTGGTTTTACGGCATGTTCTGGCTTTTTGGGACCCTAGTCTGTATGGATGCACAGCTTCCTAGGCCTGGATGTAGGGGAGAGGGCCTTGAACTTCCCACAGGCAGAGTTCCCTGTCCTCTCTCAAGCAGGGAGGGGGAGGGAGGAGGTGAGTGGGGAAGGGGGAGGTGATTGGGAGGAGGAGAGGAAGTGTAAATTTTTGAATGAAAAAAAAAAAACATTCTGGCCCAGATTTATTCCTGACTGCTTCCTTTCCTGAGAGTCCTTCTCCCCGGGTGTGGCACCTCTGTTTTTCTTCCCCTAATCTTTAATCCAAGGGTCTGTGTTGGATATGTGTCTATATTCTCCATGTCTTCCACAATATTTGCGTGCAATAGATGCAGAAACTGCCAAATGAAGGGCAAGATAACTGTGGTATTTGTATGTCCTGGGCAAGGGAGCACTACTCACAAATTAAGGTTAAGAACAAAAGGAGATTTTATTAGATAATTTTGATATATTGAGTATTAAATCTCAAAGGACTCCAATATTGAATCTCAGAAAAGTTAAAACTAGAACTACACACTTGGAAGTTGCTTTCAGCGAGAATTAGAGCCACTAGAGGGAACAGACCCGTCAGAGGGAAGGGCAGCCAATGAAAATAATACTGAGCCAGGCACCCCGGGAATGAGGAGGGGAAACTGGAAGTGTGTTGAGAGAAACAAATGAAGGAGGAGAAAGGCAGGGATGAAGAAGAGAAGGGGGAAAAGAAAGGAGGAGGGGAAGGGTGAAGGGGAAGAGGAAGATAAGGAACAGGAGAAAGAAGGGGAGAAAAAGGAGAAAAGGTCAGAAGGGAGAATGAAGAAGGAGGGAGGAGAAGAGGAGCAGAAGCAGGAAGGAAAGGAAGAAAGGAGAGAGGAAGAGGGTATGGGGAGGAGAAGAGAAGGATGAGCAGGAAGACAGGAGGAGGGAGAAGAGAACCAAATATCCCTACAAGGACGTGCAATGTAAAACAGTTCTAGATAGCTACTTAGGAAAACCAAATCCGGCAGACTCTCCAGAACGAGCTAGAAAGGATGATGCTTTCCACGTCTGATGAAAGAGTGGTTCCAGCAAGGGAGGGTGGGTAGCACAGGCTGGAAGGTGAACTTGAGGGTCAGTGGAGTCAGACATTAGAAAAAAAGAATGTTTGCTGCCTTGGGGCTGGAGGAGGACCGACAGGCATGCATGCACCAAACATGTCCCCTGGCATTTTGAAAGAGGGTGTTGTAATAGAAAACACTCTTGGGAGGCTGAGTGAGAACTAGGAACTTGAGAGTGCAGCTTCTGATGATCTGTTTCCTGCTTTTCTCCTATTTCTTATGGAGTTCATAAAACAATATTGGTCCCTAGAGCTGAGAGCGAAACCATATAGCAATATAGAACAGTCGTGTTCTAACACAAAGTGTCAAACTGTTCCTTGTTCTACTCACAGCAGTCCATGGAGTCCTCCCAAGACAGCCCCACAGATGCTCGCGTGTGCAGACCTCACGGCAAGGAAATGGAGGTACTTAGAGATTAGGGAATTCATAAGAATTGCAGACCCAGCACTTGAACCTGGTGTTCTGGCTTCATAGCCTCTGTACTTCGCCACACCCAGTAGCCTCTAAGGTGAAGTGAGGTAAGCTTTATTACACCATTTTATAGAGGAGCAAACCAGCTTTGGAACAAATGGATTGCCAGCCAGTCAGAGACAGAGCCAATTTTCAAATCCATGCATTCCCAGGTCAAGTCCAGGACGCGCCACTGCCTCTTGTCATCCTTCTTGGTAAGAACACAAAAGATGGTATCTTTGTGAGAGAAGAGAGAGAAGAAAACTCCAGGGAGAAAATTTGAAAATAAGTGTGGGAGCTGGGCAGTGGTGGTGCATGTCTTAATCCCAGCATTCAAGGAGACAGAGGCAGGAGGATCTCTGTGAGTTCGAGGCCAGCCTGGTCTACAAAGTGAATTCAAGGACAGCCAGGGCTACATAGAGAAGCCCTGACTCAAAAAAGGAAAAAAAAACAAGAGAGAGAGAGAGAGAGAGAGAGAGAGAGAGAGAGAGAGACTTTACCTATGGAAACACCCAAGAATATTGGAGGCCAAGATTCAGTCCCAAATTGACAAGTTCCAGAGTCTGTAATAATCACTGAAAATGTTGACTATTACTTTCCATGTTGCAAGGCTCTTAGGAGACTTAACTGTAACATTACACATTCATGTGCAAGGGTTTCTGTTGGGGGTTACTAAATTATAGTCCCTTGTTATGAATGCTGATCCCAAGGAAAATTGTTCTCTACTCAAGTCTGATTCCTGATTTTCTTCCTATTATTACATGGTTCTAGATGACACAATGATTCAAAACTGCTCTAACAAGGGACTGATATTCAGTTCCCAGCAGCCTTGTCAGATAGTTCACAAACATCTCTAAATCAGCCCTAGGGGATCTGACACCCTCTACTGGCCTCTGAGGGTACTGCACACAGGGGCCTGTACAGACACACACACACATACACACACATACACATACACAAAATACACAAATAAAAATAAAATAGTTAAAACAATTCAAGTTATCCTGTGGAAATTGAGAGCTCCATGGTTGAGACATGAAGCAGGAAGAGAAACTGAGGTCATAAATGACCGTATAAAGTTAGACTAGCGAGCTCTCGAAGGACTATGTCCAAGCCATCTAATAGAACAGGACAAGCCGATGATTCGATCTAGAGGAAGCTAGAGCAGGGGTGCAGGAACTGGCAGCATTGGCTCTATGAGAGGGGCAAATGATCATTTGAGGAAGCAACAAGAGTGGATTCAGGTCCTTTTGTATTTCAATTCTGCTCTAATGGGGTCGAGACAATCCCATGGCCAGATCTCATGGAGTTAGAAGTAATGGCATGTCACTTGAAAGAGTTGTTTACCAAAGACTATGGGGTACTTTTCTGGATCCCTCCTGGCATAATGAACTGTGGTGTCATCCGGGTAAGGCTACAGAGGACCATATCTTACGAGAAGACTTTCCACTACCAACCAGTGAGGAAGTTGAAAATAAAAGCCACCAGCTAGTTCTGAAGACAACCATGGAGAGAAGGGGGGGGGCACAACTACCCAAAACAGATGTGTGGTTTCTGACTCTCGTAGTTTATGAGATAATAACTACCGTTCTAATCCACTGAGGGTGGGAGCGACTCATTACACAGCAGTAGATAGCAAACATGCTCTCTTACCTCCTGGGTATGAGATACACTCACATAACAACTTTCAAATTCCCTTTTACCAACGCTTGCTATGTTGACCAAACCTTGAGTATGGCTTTGTGTCTCCTGGATGGTAGAAGAGACTTGTCCCAAGCCACTGCACTCAGCCCTCAGAAACACCTTTAGGGTGCAGACTTTCCTTAATTCCTAACAGTCTTCATTCCGTCAGTTTGGCCCAAATAACACCTAGGTAGGACTTGTCTTCTCTTTTTCTTTGTATCTACATCTACTACATTCTTCTAGAGCAGTTGCCCAATTGGATCTGCTTACAGCTGGGTACTTGACTCCAATTCCCCAGCCTAGCTCATAGTCCTCATACTTCTATGGCCAGAACAGATTCAGTACCCACCCAATTTTCCAGTGCTTTGTTTTTACATTATTAAAAATGTGTGTGTGTGCATGGCATGTGCGTGTGTGTATGTGTGTGTTCCCAAAAAAGCCAGGAGGAGGTGTTGGATCCACCTTAGAGCTGGTGTTACAGGCAGTTGTGAGGTGCTTGGCACGGCTTCTGGGAACTTAACTGGGATCATCAACAAGAGTTGGACATATTCTAAACCGCTGAGCCATCTCTCCATGCCCCAGATGGAATTCTTTAAATGAAGATTGGAAAGGGGTGCCAATCCAAAGGAATAGCTGAGAAAGGGTTTTCATTACTAATGGAAGTTGAAGACTGGCCTTAGAGTTTGCTACAGCTAGCTACATAAAAAGTTTTTTCCACGTACATATGATTTGGACAAGTCATTCCCAGAATGTATCTCATAGATAATTTCCTAGTCTATCCAGAAATTGATCTTAATGGCTTGCAAAAAAAAAATGCAGGCACAAGCATTGTTGCAATTTCTTTCCAATGACAGACAGGTCTAACTAAATGCCAGCCATCACCATGTGGGAAGAAATAGATGGTACAGCTGGCTGCAGCAGACTTGTGGTCCTTCGCTAGTGGAAGAGGGAAGATCCCTATGCATAGCTGTAAAATATATCGTATGAGTAAAGACATGGGGCTACGTATGTGGTACAGGATTGTGTGCATGCCTGTATGTATGCATTCATTCACAAATCTTTATTGCTCCCTGGGGTTCTGGAGTGTGACGCTATTACATACATATGTGTGAGTATGTGTGTGTGTGTGTGTGTGTGTGAAGTTTTACCATATTTAAGAATTTTCTACCCTACGTCCATTTTTTGAGACAGGATGTGGTAGATAGAATGAGCCTGGCCCCCATGGGCTTAGGTGTTTGGATATTTTATCCCCAGTAAATGGAACTGTTTGGAAGGTTAGGAGGTGCGGCCTTGCTGGAAGAGGTGTGTCACTGGGGCAGGTTTTGAGTTTCAGGCGACTCACAGTGTTCTCTATGCACTTCTTCTGTTTCCTGCGTGGGGTGTGAGACGTGAGCTGTCAGCTGTCTCTGCCAACTGTGATGCCTGCTGCCCTGCTTCTCTACCATGGTGGCAATGGGCTCTTAACCCCAAATAAAACCTTTCTTCCAGAAGCCTCTTTGGTCATGGTGTTTTATCAGAACAATATAAAAACAACTAATACACACTATCTTTTTTTTTATTTTTTTAAATTTATTTATTTATTGAGGATTTCTGCCTCCTCCCCGCCACCGCCTCCCATTTCCCTCCCCCTCCCCCATCAAGTCCCTCTCCCTCAGCCATCAGGGTTCCCTGACCTGTGGGAAGTCCAAGGACCGCCCACCTCCATTCAGGTTTAGTAAGTTGAGCATCCAAACTGCCCAGGCCCCCCCAAAGCCAGCACATGCAGTAGGATCAAAAACCCATTGCCATTGTTCTTGAGTTCTCAGTAGTCCTCATTGTCCGCTATGTTCAGCAAGTCCAGTTTTATCCCATGCTTTTTCAGACTCCGGCCAGCTGGCCTTGGTGAATTCCCAATAGAACATCTCCATTGTCTCAGTATGTGGTTGTACCCCTCGCAGTCCTGAGTTCCTTGCTCGTGCTCCCCCTCCTTCTGCTCCTGATTTGGACCTTGAGATTTCTGTCCGGTGCTCCAATTTGGGTCTCTGTCTCTGTCTCCTTTCATTGCCTGATGAAGGTTAATATTCAGGGGGATGCCTATATGTTTGTCTTTGGATTCACCTTCTTATTTAGCTTCTCTAGGATTGTGAATTATAAGCTCACTGTCCTTTATTTATGGCTAGAAACCAAATATGAGTGAGTACATCCTATGTTCCTCTTTTTGGGTCTGGCTTACCTCACTCAGGATAGTGTTTTCTATTTCCATCCATTTGTACGCAAACTTCAAGAAGTCCTTGTTTTTTACTGCTGAGTAGTACTCTAATATGTATATATTCCATACTTTCTTCATCCATTCTTCTATTGAAGGGCATCTAGGTTGTTTCCAGGTTCTGGCTATTACGAACAATGCTGCTATGAACATAGTTGAGCATATACTTTTGTTGTATGATGGGGCCTCTCTTGGGTATATTCCCAAGAGTAATACACACTATCTTATATGTCCTAAACTGTCCTCAAATTCTCTCTGCCAACAAGTGTTGTGGGAATTCGGTCTGACAACCAATTGCATTGGGGCGGTTGGCCCAGTAGGTGTAGCCTCCTTTGGGGGGGCAAGGGTAGAGCTCTCTCTCTCTCTCTCTCTCTCTCTCTCTCTCTCTCTCTCTCTCTCTCTCTGGAGGACTCACTAAAGTGGTAACTTAGTGACCTTCCCTGGACCTCCCCAATCGCCCTTGGGAATGGAGGACCAGCAGCTGAAAGAGCAGCAGCCTCTCAGCCTCGTTCTGTATTGTGGGTGTACTTTTTATCCTGCCCCTGTTTAACAAACCTGATTTAAACACAAAGATCCCTTCCTCTTTAGACACGGGAAGTCTTGACCTCCTGCCTCCACTGAGTTCTAGAATTTCAGGCCTCACCATGTGGTGCTCAATTTAGGCACCAGGGCTTCATGAATGATAGGCAAGTGCCTATCAGCTGAGCTGCACCCCAAACCCACCCTCACCAAGGTCTAATAAGAAGACCATATCTGTGTCATATCGTCAAACCGCTCACAGTAAGTTGGATTTAGTGATGTTTCAAAGAACACTGGCTCAGCACTCCCTAGCTCATCCTGTTCCGTCCACACAAACTAAACCTGAGAAATTATACTGGAAACATCTTTCAGTCTGATGACTTCTGGTCTGAGTTTACTTCTAGACTAAGGAGGGGTCGACTGTAATCTAAAGTGATGGTAACAGAAGAAATATCCTGAGTCGCATGGTGGAAATAAATTGATTTTTGTGATAGGCTGACACAGATCTTGGACTGACACAGATCCGTATATATAGAATCAAAGTGGGACATGAGTAGTGTCACGTTAGAACAGCGGTTCTCAACCTGTGGGTTGCGACCATCGGAAACCATTTCTTATGGTCTTAGCAACAAGACACCGCTAGGCAGCAAAATTAGTTACGAAGTGTCAGCAAAAGTAAGTTTATGGCTGGGGGTTCCTAAGACCATGGGAAATATGTGTTTTCTAATGGTCTCTACCCACGGGTTGTGAACCACTGTTCTAGAACATTCCGCCTGCACACCTTTACAAACAATTCCCTATGTAAAGACACGGGAGATGTGCAAGGATGCTGGCAGCAACCCTAATAGCTGCTTTTGCTGTGATACATGACGGGAAGAACACCTGGCGAACTAGCAGCCATTGTGTTTTCACCCAGGACCCCTGGGAACACCCACCCTCTCTCATCCAGCTGATGACAGCTGCCTGTCGACCATACCCTACATCTCCAACCAACTTAATTCACCAGCAATGCTGCAAGTCAAGACCTCAGCTCAATCAAGAACTGACTGCGGCTGTGGTGACCTCGCAAGAATAGGTCCGTGGAAGCTCCATGGTGCACAGCAGGGAACACAGAGGGCATCACCCTCCTTGAGAGACTCCGGGCAGTTATGGATGCTGGAAAGAGGAGTCAACACCTTTGGTGGCGTTGCCCATGCTTCAGTAAAATAACCCTCGTCCAGGCTCATGCATGCAACCCCAATGCAACACAGCAAGTCACAAAAGTAAATAATAAAAAGACAACAAAGGTACAGGGAAGGCTTATCAAGAAGAAGCATTTCAGTGGATGAGAGAGAGAGAGCACTCGGAGTGGAAGAGGAGGATAAAAACCCATTACATGCAGGTATGAAATTGTCAAAGAATTTTAAAAAAAATGATCTCAATACAATCCATTGTATTCATGCGTGGAATGTTCAAATAACAACTTGAAAAAAAAAGCTATTTAAAAAATATTTTAAAGTAAAGCTAAAGAGCTTAGTTCCAGCATGAACTCGACATGGTATGTGATGATGGGGGGGGGGGGGGTCCAAACCAAATACAAGTAGCGCAGCATGCAGGGGTAATGCAGGTAAGGATATGTACTGCGGTTGTCACAATGACATCATTCTGCTTTGAGGCAGGGAGGGGGGAACAAGGAGTGTGTAACAAGAGCTTAGGAGCCGTGGAACACTGCAGATGGGTTCCAACAATGACAGAGGAAGGTCTGTTTCAGGGGCTCCCCTGCCCTTGTCTCCGCTCTCTTGACATCCTACATCGTGCTGGCTGTTCCTGGCGGACAGCTGTCTGTAAACAGAGGCTGCCTTTCAGACCTGGACAGATGAGAGTCCTGTGATTCCTATCCACGTCTATGCAAAGCAAAATGAGGTCACTGCATCCCTGAGAGTGTCACCTCCATGCTTGCAGGCAGCAATCTGACCTGAGATTCCAGAACCTTTATCTACCAGACTTCAGTGAAACTCCCGGTGACTTATGCCGACTTCAATGTCTCTTTTTGTTCTTTTCTATTAAGCACTATGGGCGGCAATTCCCCTCCCTGTTGGTTAGGAGGCCCTGCGGTCTCTCTAGGCCAACAACCACTCTTGGCTCAGAGACTTCTATTTGGCTTTCGGACAATCCTGGCAGACACTGCCCAAGATCTGGCTCACAGCCTGCCTGCTCTACTGTGTTTTTAGAGCAGCAGAAGCAACAGAAGGACTTTGAATGCCGTGGCTAAACGCTGTGGGTTAAGTTCACCCAATTTAAGGGGTGAGAGAAATGTTATAGCTGTTAACTGTATACATCTGTGCCCCACATATGGCTACTCTGAGATCTGGAGCATCGTAGGGTCTAAATGCCCTGCCTTGGGCTCCAGGGGGTATTTGTTTTTTTTTTTAATTTTATTTATTTATTAAGGATTTCTGCCCCCTCCCCGCTACCGCCTCCCACCTCCCTCCCCCTCCCCCGATCAAGTCCCTCTCCCTCGTCAGCTTGAAGAGCAATCAGGGTTCCCCGACCTGTGGGAAGTCCAAGGACCGCCCACCTTCATCCAGGTTCAGCAAGTTGAGCATCCAAACTGCCTAGGCTCCCCCAAAGCCAGTATGCGCAGTAGGATCAAAAACCCATTGCCACTGTTCTTGAGTTCTCAGTAGTCCTCATTGTCCGCTCCGCTATGTAAGTCCGGTTTTATCCCATGCTTTTTCAGACCCAGGCTAGCTGGTCTTGGTGAATTCCCAAAAGATCATCCCCATTGTCTCAGTGTGTGGGTGTACCCCTCGCGGTCCTGAGTTCCTTGCTCATGCTCCCCCTCCTTCTGCTCCTGATTTGGACCTTGAGATTTCTGTTCAGTGCTCCAATGTGGGTCTCTGTCTCCTTTCGTCGCCTGATGAAGGTTAATATTCAGGAGGATGCCTATATGTTTGTCTTTGGATTCACGTTCTCATTTAGCTTCTCTAGGATCGCGAATTATAAGCTCACTGTTCCAGGGGGTATTTGAAGCACCCACAGAAAAGACTGCCATGGCACAATAGACCTGAGTGGAGAAGAGACCAGTGACGGCTGGCCGACCTGTCAGCAGCTCCCCTAGATGCAGGCTCTGTAAGAGATACCCCAACATAGTGCGGACTTAAACCAACTCTTCATGATAACCTTGCATGAGCAGACTATGAAAAATGTCATCGTCCCCTTTTGAGAGTTTGCACGTGTATGTGGAGGCCAGGAGACATCTGTGGGTGTCACTCCGTATGTACCTTCCATTTAAAAAAATTACCAAAGCAAAGCCACTGACCTAAACACACCAGTAGGCTAGACTGGCTGCCCGGTGAGCTCTGAGGATCCACTGGTCTCAGCCTGCCCGGCACTAGGATTCTAAGAGTTCACCACCATGCCCAGTTTTCTTAAACATGGGTTCTGGGAGTTGATCCGTGTTTGCAAGGCAAGCACTTCACTAACTGAGCTGTCGCCCTAGCCAGTATTCCCTCCTTTATACACAGAAAGTGGAAGTAAAAGAGCAGAGTCTTGCTCACTGAAAGGCACCGGGCTGGGAGCTCAGGGAAGCAGGGCTGGACCTAAGGGAAAACGTTCATTCCCTTCATTCTCCAGCTCTTAAACAGTAAAGGGTGTGTTTCTTACACATGGGGGTGTGTAAGCAAGAAATAAGCACAACTATACTCCCCACACTGGCCACTGAGCCCTTCATTTTCACGGAAGGCACCGACCGAAGACCTCTGACCTACCAACCAGATCCCGGGAAGGAAAATAAGGGTGAGTCAGAAAAGAGAGATTCAAAGTAACTAACAGACCAAAAAATTAGAAAATCTGATGGTTTAATTTGAAGCGGAAGTTACAGTCACACAACAAATAATTTTTAATTAAGTAAAATGTCAAGACCCAGTCATCCGAAGAAGATACCAAAAGTATCCTCCATCACAAATTTATTCTTTGGAGAAATCTGCCACTCGTGCCTCAAAATTTAATTTCCTGGAGCCCATGGTTGGTATTCATTTTATCACCTTAATAATCTTTAATATTCTGCCAAAGATTAAAATCTGCTACGCATATATAGACTCAGGGTCCTACAGAGAATTGAGACCACATGGAGCCAAAGGGGCTGGGAAGTTTGGAGAAAGGATGGGGGCCTGTGGGCTGAAGCGAGCCGAGAGCAAGGAAAGGATCAACGGGGGTGCTGATTAGGCCAGGGACAGCTGTGCCAGTAGCAAGAGAAGGCGATGTTTTCAGGGGAGAACCAGCAGCAGATAGGGAGGTTTGGCACGTGGGGGCCGACAGGGCCCTCTATCCATGTGTTGAGCGTGAGCACTGTGCAAGCTGAGTGTTCTCTAGCGGACCTTTGTTGCCTAATTTGTCTTGGTAATGTACGCTGGAGAAACTATTGCCAACAGTGTGGGCTGACATTTCCCAAATGTCAGAATCTACAAACAAGGATGGGCTCCAGTCCCAGGTCCTACCTGAAATACTCAGGGAACTGGGTGTCACCACTTCCCAGTCTGGCACAGAAGGCCTGGAGCATTCCTGAAGAGCCGCTGGTCTTAGGTCCATGTTGGAGGCCAGAGAAGCTGTCAGTGAAGTCTAGAGCAGCCACAACCACAGCACCAGTAACAACAGGCATTGAAGTTGCAATCAGGGCATATGAACTTACAAACAAGACATGAAGGTAGGCACACAAAAGCAAATCTTCTCCTTGGGACCTCCTTAAATATGGGGCACTGCCCACATGCAGGAATGGATCTCTCTGTATCAGTTAGTGTAATCAAGAAATTATCCCACAGGTGTGCCTAGAATTTGGCCTCATGGGGAGAGTCCAGACCTTGTCAAGGTGGTGATGGACATTAACCAGCAGAGAAGCCTTGATCAGACCTTGATCTCTGAGAACCTTCAGTCACGTGTGTTGAAATGCCTGGTAGACAGGCAGCATGATGGAAAAGGGAATTCATAGGGGAAGTTCCAGGAGGTATCGAGGTACAGTGACCTTTTCTTGATTCTGTTTCAGGCCCTAACATCACCTTGCTTCTTTTTATTATTTCTTTTAAAGTTTATTATATTTTATGTTCATGTGTGTGCATGTGTGTGCCTGTATGCATTGTGTATGTACAGGTGCCCTCCGAATCCAGAAAAACATATTGGGTCCCCTGCCAATGGAATTATAGATGGTGAGAAGCTTTCCCCCATGTGGGTGCTAGGAACTGAACACTGCCCCTCTGCAAAAGCAGCAAGGATTTTTAGCCACCAAGCCATCTTCCTATCTCCGTATCCTCCTTCTTGGTGGCAGTGCTGCTAGGATTCACTGGTCTTCGAATGCTGGCTTCCAGATATCCTCACCCCTCTCAGGAACCTTCACCAGAATCACTGATTCCAATGTTCCTATCACCCATGTCCTGCTGCTGGACTACACAGCTCACCTTGGACTATAGCACAAGCCTGATGCCTGATAACTCTTCTCTCTGTGGCTCAGATGTCAGGAGCCAAATCCCTCCTCAGCACTTCCTGCACACATGGGCACAGGACTCGGAGAAGGAAAAAGAAATCCACAAAGATATGAACAGCAGCCAATTGACTTTTCTTTTCCCAAACCAGTGCCCGTTCCTTAAAAAAAAAAAAAAAAAAAAAAAAAAACCTGGAGAACCTGTGTGATTAAAAACTGGAATTAATTAGAATACTTAAAATCCAGCAGCAGCCACTTTCAAAGCTGCAGCCAACTGTGCCTCCACCACCCACAACTATTCCAGTGGACACCAACAGCTCCATTAGCGAGACCCCAGACAGCACCCAGGAGGCCACTGACAACCCACCTGCTGCCCCAGGTACTGTAGGAGGCATTGCGTAGAAGTGGGCGGGCTCGTTAGGTAATGGTGGGACCAGGGTCTCTTCATAAGCACCCACATAAACCTTGTTTTAAATTTTACATCCCTGCTCCCATCAGCACCTTGCTTCCATAATTTTTTCCATAGCTAAAAAGGGGGGACGGTTGGGGAGATGGCTCAGTGGGAACTGTGTGGTTGCAGGAGTCTGAAGACTTGAATTTGGGTCCCCAGAACCCACTTAGAGCCCAATGGACTTGAGGATATATGTAATCCCAGCATGCCTCATTGACATGAGAGGCAGAGAGGGGAGAAACTGTAGAAGCCTGGAGGCCAGCTAGACTAGCATATTCAGCAGTGAACAACAGAGACCCTGTCCCAGACAAGGAAGAAGGCTCAGATTGTCCTCTGACGTCCACATGTGTGCTCTAGTTCACATGCACCCTGCATACACACACAGAATGTACACACGTAAATAAATACATAATGATGATAATAAATACATAACAAAATAATAACAATAATCCAGGTGTCCAACTAGTTATTGCTTTTTAGTAAACTAAAGTAGTCTCAAATAGCATCTCACAAATGCTCGATAAACTAGTTTTGTAAAGTTACGGGTTAAAATTCCTTAAAAACCCATTTGATCTGGTACTGAAATGTGGAAATCCCTTCGGCTGTGGGGAGAAGGCATGTAAGTGGAGATATTGCTAATATCTGCCATAAAGAGGGTGTGGTGATTGATATTGGCTGTCAACTTGAGAAGACCTAGAGTCAATGAAGACACAAGCTCCTGGGCCTGTCTAGCGAGAGAGTTTTAGATTCCATTTGAGACGGGAAGACACATGGTAGATGTGGGTGGCACCGTTCCATCGGCTGAGATCCTGGGCTGAATTTAAAAGAGAAGAAAGCAGAGCGCCAGTGCTCTGTGGAAGCCATGTGAGCACCTGCCCTATGCTCCTACTGCCATGCTGCCCTTGTCCTAGCAGACTGTATGCCTTCTAACTGTGAGCCAAATAACTCCATCTCTCTGGAGCTGCTTCTGAGCAACTATGACCTCAACTGCTATAAGACAGCATGCACCTTTGTGTACCCTCTTCTTGACTCCTTAAGACGTTCTGCTTATATATGAACCACTCGATGAGCATACTGTCATTTCTATTTCAAAGAGAGACTACAGGGGACAGCGCGCCAATGTTTTGTGGCTAGTGGAAAGGACCCCATGATACTCTGTTGGCTCCTCTCTCAACTTTATTTCCAGTGACAAGTATACGGGATTCCTGGGTCTTGATACTGTGGGGACACTAAATTGAAACCATACAAAGGAGGAGGAAGTGGGGGGAGAAACGACGCTGTGATTTATTTCTGAAGAAGAGTCCCTCTTTTTAAAGGTTTACTTTTTTTCTTAACTGTGTGTGTATATGTAGGCATCTCTGTGTGTGTATATGTAGGCATGTCCCTGTGTGTATATGTAGGCATCTCTGTGTGTGTATATGTAGGCATGTCCCTGTGTATATATGTAGGCATCTCTGTGTATATGCATTGTTAATGCAAGTACCAATGGAGCCCAGAAGAGGGTATCTGATCCTCTGCAGATGAGGTTACATTATGAATCCCATGATGTGGGTGCTGGGAACTGAACTAGAGTCCTTTGCAAGTATAGTGCTTGCTCTTAGCCACCAAACCATCTTTCCAGCCCTAAAAAAAATCTCTTTTCACACCGAGTCAGTGGACAATTGGCAACTCCTTTTAAGTTAGTGACCCTGCATTCCGGGCACTAGGTTGCTAATTGAGAGGCAGGATGGAGGGTGAGACAAGAGCACTGGAATTCCACATCCTCACGGTGAGCAGCGCTCCTACTCCAGAGCTGAACTGATGCCCTGAAGAAAAGATGGTTTCCCCCACAAGTTAGATTCTGCCAGGAGACCCCAAACTTTTAAGAGGAGGTGCCATTGTCTGTGTTCTCCCCTCCATCACCGGTGACTCTGCAGAGGGACCACATCTCTCCCCACACCTAAATTCCCCCAAAGCCATCTGCCTAGGTGTTACCCAAACCTTCTTTGGTTCTTTTTTTTTTTTTTTAACCACACTTGAAACCCATCCAGCTTCTGAACTTTCCATATTTCCTTTCCATTGGGACAGCATGCAGCCTACTGACCACAGGCTGCCATACTAGATCAGGTGACATTTGCCTTATTTGTTTACCAAACTCCTCTGTGAGGCAGCCTTGCTCTCTGTCTCTGTTAACACTGCAAGACCTCTGGGCAGAGGGCAGGGCATTCCAAATCCACCAGGCTTCCTGTTTCTCTGCACCACAGGGTCATTAAGTCATTCATTTGGAAATACTGTTGAGTTTCCGCTCGCTCTCTCTCTCTCTCTCTCTCTCTCTCTCTCTCTCTCTCTCTCTCTCTCTCTCTCTCCTTCCCCTCCCCCCCCCACCCATTAAACTGTCTCATTGTAGTTTTGTCCTTTAGGTACAACTTTGTCTGATTATCATTAAAATCACAGAATCCGTAACATAAATATAAAATAGCATGTATACTTTAACTACATTTCTTATTTTTAAAATTTGTGTTTGCAGGTATTACTTGCATATTTCAATACACTCAATGCATTCTTTTTTCTTTAAAGAATTGCTTATTACGTTTAGTTAGTAGGAGGATACACACACGCTGTGGCTCTCACGTGGATGTCAGAACACTAATCAGCTCTCTCTCTCCACCACGCAGGTCCCAGGGAACAGACTTAGGTCTTCTGGCTTAGCAGCAAACAGCTTTACCCACTGAGCCATCTTTCTGCCCCCCCACTTCTGTTTGTAAAATCATTTTAACAGATAGGATCCACCGTTTCACAAACTGTGAGTGCTCTTTCTGAGTAAAGCCTCTGTGTCCAAGAAGAAATCACGCAGTGTCTTGACTTGCTCACTTTCTTCTAGCTGTCTGGGCATCAATCTAATCCACTGTCCTGGTGATAGCACTTTGAAAACAAAAAACAAAAAAACAACTATGACTCCCATTTGCCCCAGCAGAAAGATTGCATTTCAGGATTGAAGAAAGACAGGGAGAAGCCGATATGGGGCACAAAAACCTGCTGCTGACCCAGCAGCTGCGCTCTTCCCTGGGATTTCATCAATTTCCTACTTGCAGTCTAATCTCTTACCGGGAATTAGGAAAACACGGGAATGTTTAAATTGTGCCATCCACTAACGACTTCTATAAGCCCCGAATTTAATCCAGAGAGGTACTTTTTCACACCAAGTAATCCTATGGAGAAACTTCCTTTTTACTTGCTTTGTGAGCTGTGCCATAAAAACCCATGAGGAAGCATCTAAAACTATGGATGCAGCGCCATCTAGCTGTAGCAGTGGGTGAGCCAAGCACCCACAACTCTGGCTTCAACCTTGTCTGAGGCTCACTCAGAGAAGCAGAATCTGCATGGAGAATCTCTTGAGTACATCCCATATTCATCTTTTTGGGTCTGGGTTACCTCACTCAGGATAGTGTTTTCTATTTCCATCCATTTGCATGCAAAATTCGAGAAGTC
>NC_022013.1:3713628-3714505 GCF_000317375.1 Microtus ochrogaster | reverse complement strand
TTTTCTCAATAAAAAAAAGAAGAAAAAAAAAGAGAATCTCTTGAGGTGAGAGACACTGCTGAAGAGGAAGGATCAGGACTTCGAGGAAAGCCTGGGCTCACACAGCCAGACTTTACCGGGCCTGTGAAGCACATGGCCAGGGAGATGACTCAGTTGGTAAAGTACGTGCTCGCAAGTGTGAGAATCCATATTCCAAACCAGGACTGTCAGGCACGATGTCTCCTGTACCTATAATCCTAGCACTGGGGAAATGGAAATGGGCAGATGCAGTTTAGCTTACCACGGAGGCCCGTCTAACAGGAGACCCACGGAGGCCTGTCTAACACCAGACCCACAGGGGTCCGTCTAACACCAAATCCAGATCCATGAAGATCTGTTTAACAGCAGACCCACAGGGGCCCGTCTAACAGCAGACCCAGGTTCTGGAGTGAGTCCCACCTAGTGATTGAATGTCCTCTGCCTGGCCTCCCGTCCTGTCCTCAGTCTGGCCACACTCTCTGCTGGCCACCTCCATCACCTGCCCTTCTCTCCAGCCTGGGCGCTGCACACTAGTCTGGGCCAAATATTCTCCTTACTACCAGTTTGGTGTATCTGGCAGGAGTGAGGAAGGGAGCTGAGGCAGGGTATCTATCGGTGCCCTGGATTTTCCAAACAGCATCCTGGCCCCCTGAGGATGTAGACTCTGACAGCTGTGTCCTGACTGTCTCCCACAGGCTTCCTAGCTCCGTCCTATGTGCCTGTCTATCCCTTTACATGTCCGTTGCCCCTTGGTCATGCTTTCCTTGGGTAATCCTGTCTTTTGCCTAATTGTTTTAAAAGCTTATCTTTTAAAAGTGGATTCCGACAGAAACTCAAAGAAGGAAAAAAAGTGAGTTTA
>NC_022013.1:3712139-3713528 GCF_000317375.1 Microtus ochrogaster | reverse complement strand
ACTGTGTGGGTTTTCTGCCAACGCTAACCTCAGCTGATTGGACCCAAACTGGTCACATGACTGAACACTGAGCCTGGCTTGTCAGCTTGGAACCAGACCCAAATTCCAACACTCAGGCAGCCAGCTCTTAGGAACTAAGGTTGCTTAGACAGGAATACTGTGTCTTCACTTGGTGCTCCTTGGGAGGGAGGGAAATACAGGTTCCGGTGAAATCATATTAAAGGCAGCCATTGGGAATGGAGGAAGAATGGCTGCAGAGAGGAACAGAGAGCAGAACAAGTGTGTGGTCTTGGTGCTGCCCCAGGATCAGAGCCCTTCTCTCCCAGCAAGCCCAGCCAGAACCTATCCGTGCACATAATGTGAGCTCCCATGAGACCACAGTGTGCATACAAACCGTCTCTGAACTTGAGCCAAATACAACAGATTTTTATTTCTTGACAAAAAAAAAATTATTCTTCTATCCCAATCAATTTTGCAGTTGTGGGCATTCATTTAACACCTGGTTATTGAATGTCCGTGTGTTTCAGGCGTGTTGTGGGTGCTGAAATTGTTGTGGACAAGAGAAAATAAAGAATAATTTCTTCCCTCAGAAACAGCTCATAACTTGCCAAACACAAATGACTGCTGGTGCTGGCTAGATGAAAATAAAATTGAGGGAAAAGGTGGAAAGGATGTAAGGGAAAGGCCGTGAGCTGCTGTCTTTGACCGTGGCATGTGGCCTTCCCATTAGCGAACTCACAGCAGCCGTGGCTGTGCGCACACGATCTATGTAAGACTGGGCCCATCAATATCCCACCATGGCTTCAGGCAGGGCTCCTGAGACCTCACCTCTAGCTGAGGACGGATCTTCTGGCGATGAGTAGTACTGGGGGAGGAGAAGTCATTCTGTGTTTACTTCAGTGCTGTGGCCACTGCTAAGTTGCCCATAATCCATCCCATACTTATGAAAGCAACTCCAGTTAAACTCAGTGTGTTATAATTTTTTAAAGACTTGCTAGTGGGAGAAGTACTTTTTGGGAAGGAGAATAGGTTCAGATGGAGTGGGGGGGGGGTGTTAAAATAGAATAATGAGAGATGAATCCAAAAACATGCTATATACACAAATGAAAACTTCAAAGGATAAATGGTGAAAAAAAATGAAGTGAAATCAGGGCTAGTAAGATTGCTCAGCAGGTAGAGGGGTGGCCACCAAGCCTGTCAACCCAAGTTCAATCCTCAGAGGGTGAAAGAAAATAATTGACTCAGCCAGGCGGTGGTGGCGCACGCCTTTAATCCCAGCACTTGGGAGGCAGAGGCAGGCGGATCTCTGTGAATTCGAGACCAGCCTGGTCTACAAGAGTTAGTTCCAGGACAGGCTCCAAAACCACAGAGAAATCCTGTCTCAAAAAA
>NC_022013.1:3711151-3712039 GCF_000317375.1 Microtus ochrogaster | reverse complement strand
AAAGAATTGACTCCTCAAAATCAGCCTCTGATCACCACATCTATGTTGTAACATGTGAACACATATGCAGATTAATAAACGAGTACATAAAGAGACAAAATACAAAGGGCTCCCAAGCTGTATAGAGATGCTACAAATTAATGAGTAAAAGTCTCATGAGAGATAGGGGTTTTACAGTCTCTGGGTATGTTCTGCCTTGTGTAATGCTTTCTAACTGGAAAAGAAAAAAAAACTGTCCTATGATACCAGGGAAGCCTGGGCCCCTTCCCCTTACTCAAGTGATGAAAATCAGTGCCATCGCCTGTGGTGATTTGGATGAGAATGGCCCAGGTAGGCTCACTGATTTGAATGCTTGATCCCCAGTAGATGGATTGTTAAGGAAGTATTGGGATATGTGGCCTTGTCAAAAAAAAAATCCCCCCCCCTGCCCTGCAGATGTGAGCTCTCAGTTACTGCTCCAGCATCATGACTGCCTGCCTGTCTGCCACTCACTCCCACCATGATAATAACGGACTAGCCCCCTGAAACAAGAAGCAAGCCTCCAATTAAATATTTTATTTTATAAGTTGCCTAGTTTATGGTGTCTCTTCATAGCAATAAAACAGAAACTAAGACACCACCCCAGGATACAGTTGTGCCAATCCTCCCTGATGTGATCCACCAAACCAGAACATCTCTGCCATTGCCCCACAAAAAAAATAAAAAAAACTAAAACCTGAGAAAATGTTAGGAACAAATAGAAGGACTGTCTGTGAATCAAATTCCCAAGACTCCTCAAATCGATATCATCAGGAAAGTCAAGGAAAGGTGGAGTAAAGAGAGGTGGCCTTGGATCCTGGAAGAAGAAGAAGAAGAAGAAGAAGAAGAAGAAGAAGAAGAAGAAGAAGA
>NC_022013.1:3692885-3711051 GCF_000317375.1 Microtus ochrogaster | reverse complement strand
AGAAGAAGAAGAAGAAGAAGAAGAAGAAGAAGAAGAAGAAGAAGAAGAAGAAGAAGAAGAAGAAGAAGAAGAAGAAGAAGAAGAAGAAGAAGAAAAACGGGTTTATATGCTCAAAGAACTCTTGGGATGTTTAACTATGATAATTTGTTTTATTTTCAATGATATACATGTGTATCTGTGGGGGGGGGTATGTGTACATGTGAATGCAGGTATCCACAGCAAACAGAAGAGGTCATCAGGTCCCCTGGAGCTGGAGTTACAGGTAGTTGTCAAGTGTGCCCTGGGACTTTGTAAGAGCAGTATATACTCTGTAACTCTGTGTCACCTCTCCCAGCCCACCTCTCCCTTGGAGAGGTAAGGAAGATGAGCCCTTGAAGTCTCCCCAGGGACAGAGGATCTCCTGCACTCAGTGGTTTCCACGTGTGGTTATTCTATAATCAAAGATTGCTTCTGTACTGACCCCGAGCAGACTTTGTCTTGTAATTATCCTCTGAACATTACACAGCTGATTTATGTGGTATTTGCAGTATGATGTGTACTACAAGAATTTAACTATGATTTTATGTACATCAGATCACATTAGCTGGCTACATGCTGATATTATACCATCACATAGGAAGAACTTAAATATATCCTTATTTAGATAGCCACAGGGATCTTAGAATTAACACCTTCGTGACGCCTCAGGACAGCTGTTTTGTGAAGATGTAGGACTGCTTCAATCAGTCATACTATCTGCCAACTGTAAGTTTTAAGTCTGGTGGCTGGAGAAATGATTCAGCGGGTATAAGGATCTGAATTCAATGCTGAGAACCCCCAGGCATGGTGTCACATGTCTATAACCTCAGCAGCAACAGTGAGGCAGATATGGTGGCTCTCTGGGGCTAACAGCACAACCAGTCTAACTTAATCAGTGAGTTCCAGTTCAGTGAGATACTCTGTCCCCAAAACTGGTGAACAACAGAAGAAAACATCCAGCACCTACCTACTGCCCTACACATGTGCATGTGTGGACATGTGCCCACAAACACACATACATATACGAAAGAGAGAGAGAGAGAGAGAGAGAGAGAGAGAGAGAGAGAGAGAGAGAGCACTTCATTTATACCTTTGCGATAGTCTATATTATCATCTGCCCAGTCAGTGTTAGGTTTACCTGTAGCGATCAGAAATCTTCGGCAATGATTCCATCTCTGGTCTCAGGGCTTCTATGGCCCATAGTTAGTGGTGGGCTGATAAACAAACCTATTTAAATGACAGCACACTGCACAGCTAAGCCCAGTGAATTTACTGTTTCTGTTCAAATCCACCATCAGATAATGTTTCAGAAATAAAAACACGGGCAATCTACGATGGGGCTGTGGCAGGATCTGTTCCAGCTGAAAGGTCTATACTTTTTCATTTCAAAGTATTTCAAGAGACGAGGGATGTTTTCTCATGGAAGCTGGGGAGACTTTCTAGGAAACAGATTTCTGTTCGGGGCTGTGTATAAAACACCGGCAGGTGGCTTATATATGGTGCCCAGTAAAGATAAAGGAATAAAAGGAAGACCTTTAGCTCCTGTTAGGCTTTAGGGTTGGCCATGAAAACGTAATTGAGATGGCAGTGAACTCTATGAAAAGGTGTGTAGTATCCAACAGAAGCCTAAAGGAAAACGCACTGTGAATACCAGAAACAAACACTGCATTTAATATTAACAGACAGACTGCATTTCAAAACTCTTGGTTTCTTCCGGGATGAGAACTTATATTTGTTTCTTGGTTTATTTTATTTATTTTTACTTATTTTGTGTTTTGGGGAGTTGGTTCTCTTCTTTCCACCCTGTACATGCTGGAAAGTAAACGCATATCCTCAGGTTTGGAAGCCAGTGTCTTTACACATTGAGCCATCTTGCCAGCCCCTGCTTCTTGGTTTTAAACAGTTGCTCAGTTCCTTTATTAAATGTGCGTGTCTCTCCCTCCATTATGGGTTCACCATTTATAATAAGGTGTGGATGCGTTTAATTACTAGGTGTTTCATGTCGCTTCTTGTTCCTTAAAAAAATCATTACTTTCCTTTTAGTTCAAGTGCTTTGCTACAAGATAAAATTCAGATACATATCACAAAGTATGGTTCTGCTGAGATATTTATCCTTGACCTTGATGTGGACTCCCCTCTGTATGCTGTGAATATGTTTCATTACCATTGGCTAATAAAGAAGCTGTTTCAGCCAATGGCAGGGAAGAATAAAGCTAGGTGGCAAATCCAAACAGAGATTTATAGGGAGAGTAGGTGGAGTCATGAAGACACCATGTAGCTGCCGAAGGAGACAGATGCTGGAAGCTTACCAGTAGGCCACAGCCTCATGGTGATACATAGATTAATAAAAATGAGTTAATTTAATATATAAGAGTTACTTAATAAAAAGCCTAAGCTAGTAAGCCCACAGTGTTGTAATTAGTATAGTTTCTGTGTGATTATTCAGGTGTGAGCAGCTGGTAAAGAATCTCTGTTTATAGACTTGGAAGATGGGAATCATGTCTAGGACCACAGAACATAAGGAAAAACAAATTAAAGCATGAGGGTTTTAAAGACTCAACACAAGGTTGTTCTGGAAAAATGAACTATGGCTGGTTTTTAAAAATCACTTTAATATATTGTTTTAATTACCTTTCAATTGCTATAAAAAAAAACCCATGACCAAAGCATCTTATAAAAGAAAGCATTTAATTGGGCTCATGGTTTCAGAGGATTAGAGTCTATGATAGTGGAGCAAAGGCATGTTGGCAGACACAGCTGAGAACTCACATCTTTAACGGAAGCAGGAGGCAGAGAGAGCACACTAGGGGTGGTGAGAGGCTTTTGAAACCTCATACTTGCCCGCAGTGATATATCTCATCCACCAAGGCTAAATGATCCAATCCTTCCCAAACAGTTCTACCCACTAGGGACCAAGTTTTCAAACATGAGCCTATGGGGTCATTTTCATTCAAACCACCACAGACATGAAAGGAAGAAACACTTAAATGGTATGTAAGAAAAGTCACTTGTTTTTCAAAATTAGATGAAGATATATATTAGAGATTAACATTAGCAAGTATTGTGGGTTACATCATAGTTCTAAGAAAAAAAATACATGAGTATACAAATACTTCATATATATGCAATCTTCATGTAAAACATTTAAGAAAGAAATTGGATTTTGGAGAGGTTGAGTAACTTGCTCATTTTCTTTTATATAGTGAGCAATGAGGGTAGAATTTAAAATGGAGACAGGGGCTTGAAATATGGCTCAGTTGTTAAGAGTTCATAATGCCCTTCCAGAGGACCAGAGTTCAATTCCCAGCACCCCTATCCAACAGTTCACCTGTAACTCCAGATGCAGTGGTTTGACACCTCTGGATTCCAATTGTATGTACACTTGCATGCACTTTCCTAAACATACATATACACATCATTAAAAATAAAATACATCTTGTTAATGAACTTGAACTATCTGGCTCTATAACTCATTCTTTTAACCATATCAAATAGTTCACAAAGGCACCATAACTTCTCTGTTTCTTGTTGCTCCTAGACTGTATTAGTCAAGTTTTGTTCCAGTAACAGACAACCACATCTCTCATCTCTCTGAGGCTTACTACAAGGAACAGTTATTTCTCTCCTGCATTGTTTAAGAAGGACCGTGAATGGATCTTGACTCTCCTCAGCTCTTCTAAGCTCAGCTCAGCCACAGTACACCTACCTGTAGATTCGAGATAAAGATTCTGGAACTAGAACTTTCAATGGTCAGGTGCCTACACATATGTGTACACACAAAAAAAAATAAAAAATAAAAATTCAAAAGATAGTATGGTTGCAATGGATAAGGCTGAGGCAAGAGGATGTTGAGTTTGAGGCCAGTTTGGTTTATGTAGTAACCTTGAAGCCAGTTTGGGTTCAAAGAAAGATCCTGTCCATAATAGACAACAGATAGATAGGTGGATGGATAGATAGATAGATAGATAGATAGATAGATAGATAGATAGATAGATAGACAGACAGACAGACATAGGTAGAAAGAAAGAAAGAAAGAAAGAAAGAAAGAAAGAAAGAAAGAAAGAAAGAAAGAAAGGAAGGAAGGAAGGAAGACAGTGCTATCAACTCAGATCTGTAATTGTGGGGCAAGATCATCACTATAATCAACAACCTTCATTGTATTTTGAAATCAGCTTGGAGATAAGGAGAAAGATTTTATAAAATATGCCAGTCCCAACCACCATGAATACAGGATATGTCATGAGAGTGTTAGTGACTCCCAGCGGTTGTAAAAACAGTCAAAATTAAAAATTACTGGTTCTCATGATACTCTAATTCGAGTAGAGGTTCCAAACTTGCTTGTTGGCTCAATGAGTGTGGCTGAGCTGAGCCTTAGGTTCTGATACCTAATAAGTCCTTAGTCTATATGTGGTTACTGGCTTCCTGGAAAATATTGAGTGGAATGATAAATGAAGGAAGGAATTTAGTGATTTAATGGTTTAATCAGAGCATGTAGGAAATTGGAGAAGGCGGAGCTTGGTAGGAACTGGCATAATTCAATCAACAACTTCCACTAGAGGCAGTAGGTATGAGCTGAGTCTAAGGTCAACTTCTCTTTGGCATAGAATAGTCTAGAATTTTGAGACACTGACTGGAAGGGGCCATGGAAGCCATCCAGCACAGTAGTTCTGTACACAGATCCTGGAGAATTCAAAGAATCTTAATTTTAGCAGTTTAAGAGCCGTTGGACAATAATTTCCCCAGCTAAAATCCTGAGTTCCAGCTCAACCCACCCAGAGACTGTAAATGAGACTGAGACCCAGAGAGAATGGGTGACTATTCCGGTTAGGATTCAAGCCAGGGGTGGCAGTGGAATCTGACTGAGCTTCCCTGATGTCGAACACAGTCGCCAGTCCTACTTTATATACTCACTCAGGGCTTGGTTAGGAGGATGAATTTGTACCTCATTATTTTGTGTTTCCTATTTCATTCCCTTGACTTTTCCAACCTCACACACCATAAAATTCCAATAGCTAATCTAACCCCACAGCTGTGCCACTTCATTAAGAAGTGGGAAATTGAAATTCTACCGCGTCTTCCAAATTGCCCATGCTCACGCCTGTCTGTGCGAATGGAGTAGCAGAAAATGTCCTTACAGAATTCCGTGTAATCTTGAAATGAGGACCAACTTGAGGCCAGAGCCCAGAGGGACACACCACCCAGGTTTCAGCGGAGAGGAAGGAATCTGAATAGCATTGTTCCAGCTGTCAGCACGAGCAACCCCAAAACAGCCAAGGCACGTAACTGACTTGAGGTGTGCAGAGCAATAACTGAGCACAGAAAGCAACAGGAAGGATGGAGAACAATGGATTGGGAGACGGGAGGAGGAGAATAAACTTGTGTCTGCTTTCCAGAGCTGGAGTTGGTCTTTGGAGCTTTTAAAGTGGGGTTGGTTAAGAATGAGCTTGAAGAAGCCGTCTCGTCGACTCATCTAAAGGAAGGCCAGGCCCATCTCTGCCTCTGGAGAGAGGGCACTGCAAGGCAGGCATGGGGTACCTTAAGTGGCATGTCTCAGTCTGACGAGACAACATACTCCTAAATGAATTACATCAAGTAGATATTTTGCATACAGATTGGCAGCAAAGGTTAAGAGAAGGGCTGCCAAGATGGCTTACCTGGAAAAGTGCTCACCATATAACAACAACGACCTGAGTTATGGCCCCAGAACCCACATTTTAAAAGCCAGGCGTGGTGGAATAAGATTGCAACTCCAGTGGTTGACAGTAGCTATATGCAGATCCCTAGGATCATACTTCTGAAGAATGATATCTAAGGTTGACATATGGCCTCCACATGTATGCACACATATGAACATATACCCATACATATATATCCACTTATACATGAACATACACACAAAAGACAAAAGAAGACCAAGATCTTCCTCCAAGCCTCCAAAAGGCTGCCAGGTCAAGTGGATGCTCACGTGCTGGTATCCTATTTACACCACAATTGAGCTACCCTCAAAGACATCTCAGCCTGGCTACCCTAGTCCATCTTCATTGTCAGCCTGATTAGATTGAGAATCACCATGGAAACACACCTCCTCATTGTATCTATGGGGAGTTTTGCGGGTAGGTCAATTGAGGCGGAAGACCCACCCTAACTGTGTGTGGTACCATTCATCCATGGGTTGGGGTCCTGAAGTAAATAAAGGGAGAAAGGGAGCTAAAAGACTTCACCTGTTTGCTGCCTGGCTGTGGCTGGAATGTGACCATCTGCCTTCACTCCTGTCATTGGGATGGATCCACCTTGAGCTTTAAGCTAAACTAAGCCCTTCCTCCCTTAAGTTGCTCCTGTCAGGCATTTGGTCTAACAACCAGAAAAGGAGCAAAGACACTGGTTCTATAACTCAGGGGTAATCACTGAGTTAAAGTTTTGAACACATCTGCCTCTGAGGAAGATATGTAGGAAAGTATGGGAAAGAATGCACTCAGGGTACATTATACACCTGATGAATATTTAATTTAATTTTTTAAAAAAAATTCAATTTAAAAATAATAGAAAAGACCCAATACCTTTCACAATTAAAACCACTGCAATGGTGGGAATAGAGAGATTCTTGAATACGAATTGTTTTGCAGATTCAGCTGGGACATGATCCTTCCAGAAGGCACAGCTGAGAAGGAAAAACAAATTGACAAACTAGTGGCAATCATAGATTTTTCAAATCCCTGCAAATTGCTATCTAGCCTTAAGCTGGGGGATATTCTGCAGAAAACATTGTTATTCTTGCAATCTTCTTTGCGTAGTTTGTTCCGTGCACAAACAATCACGAGGAGGCGTTGTCAAGGCTCATTTCTTCGTTCATCAGGGCAGCTCCGGACCCTTCCTCTTACCCCAGCATTCTCCCTGATATTTATCTGATGTGCTTGTTGGCAACAGACTAATTAATGTGGGCACCTCAAGGAGATCTCCAGGGACAAAGGTATCAGAGACATCTGAGGCTCCCACGCTGCCCTGCTGATAAGGATGCTGAGAGCGTGTCTCTAAGGGCAAGGAACCTCATTAGACATGCTGCACTTTGACTAACTTCCATCCCGACGGAAGGGACCTTGCAGAAGGACAGTCCACTGGCATGCTGCAATCTGAGGCCATCAGCATGCCTCCCTGGCATTTACATGGGGAAGGCTCACATACAATAATTTTGTCTCTCTGAGTAAGAACCCATATTAGCCAAAACCAAGCAACCCTATTTTCATGAATGAGAAACTCCCCTCCCCCACCCCCATTTTTCCCCTTTATGTGTCTTACTGCTTCTAGGAGACAAATGAGCAGGCATCTGTGGTCTAAAGCAAGCCAAGATACCAAGTTTCATGGAGAAACTAGGAGGCTCATCCACTGAGGAAGGCTGGCCACTTAGCATCAGCTGTACAGTGTCTCCAAAGATAGAGGCATTTGTGCCAGGATCCCTTTAAGACATAGGAAAGCTTGAGTGTGTGTGTGTGTGTGTGTGTGTGTGTGTGTGTGTGTGTGTGTGTGTACAACTATGTAGGTGAACATGACTGTAGAGGCCAGAGATCAGTGCCAAACATTTTTCTCGGTCATTCTCCACCTATGTTTTCTAGATTTGCTTATTTTTCTGAGTGTTTTGTTTGCATGTGTGTATATATAAAGTACATACATGTCTGATGTTGGCTAAGATCAGAAGAGGGTGTGACATTCCCTTGAACTGGGGTTACAGGACTTGTGAGCACTGAGAACTGAACTCAGGTCTAGCTCCCTCTACCTTATTATTTGGCATGGGATATCTCACTCAACCTGGAGCTGAAGGTTTAGCTAACTCTGTTAATCTGCCTGTTTCCTCTGCGCCTGTGCCAGTTGTCTCAGGCTCCTCTTGCTGTGATAAAGCCACACAACTGTGAGTGACTTAAGGAGGAAGGGGTTTATGCTAGCTTGCAGCTCTGTATCATAGTCCATTATCCAGGGACAGCAGCCCAGGAACTCAAGCAGGAACCTGGAGGCAGGAGCTGATGCAGAGGCTATGGAGTGGTGATGCTTACTGGCTTGCTCCTCATGGCTTGCTCATTCTGTTTTCCTATATCATCCAAGACCACCAGACCTGGGATAGCACTGACCATGGTAAGGCCCTCCCATATCAATCATCAAATAAGAGAATATACCCTGATATAGATATGAATAAATTGCATTGGCATGGATCTTGGTTTAGTGATACAAATTTAAAGTCAATTGTGTTATATGTATATTTCTGCTCTTGATGAAGGTATCATGTTTGTGTAGCTTATTTAATAATGTAATGTATAATTAAAAATATAGATTAATAGATAATCATCTATAGTAGTCAAGATTGTAGTCATGTTAGTTAGATTTTCTAGATGTACGCAGATGTATTTCAGATAGGTAGGTATTCTTCAAACCTTTTAAAGAATACAGAATATGGCATTTAAAATGTTTTAATAATTTAGGACTTTTCATGACAATGAGACACATCTGCTCCCAGCAGCACTGATTACTTCAAGAGGAAGATGGGCATCGAAGAGGCTCCTAATGGAGTTTGTTAGGCATTTGGGCAAGAAACTGCTCTTGCCTAGACTGCTTAACTGGGCATGTAAGACCCACAGAGAAATGATTGTTGAACTTGCTTAAAGGTGAGATGATCCTTTGGGGTTCCTACTTCATGAAAGAGTCTGCCAGACATCCTACAGAAGAAAGTGACTGACAAACTGCCAATACAGGCGGAATTGTCTTTGAAATTTTCTGCTTCATGAAAAAGTCTGCTGGATACTATGGGCCAGTAGGCTGAAGATGGATGCTCCAATGGTACAGAAAAACTTTGGGTGACTGTCCAGGCAGCGAGATATCGCTGTCAATTCTAGAATTTTGGAAGTTTCTTACAATGCACTTCCTGTTTACTTCAGTAATATTATATCCTTCTGGAGTCTTTGATGGATTTGAAAAATTTATAGTTATAGTTTTCCTTAGAAAAACTATATGAGCTGGGCAATGGTGGTGCACACCTTTAATCCCAGCACTCGGGAGGCAGAGGCAGGCGGATCTCTGTGAGTTCGAGACCAGCCTGGTCTACAGAGCGAGTTCCAGGACAGGCTCCAAAGTCACAGAGAAACCCTGTCTCGAAAAACCAAAAAAAAAAAAAAAAAAACTATATGAAAGATAAAGTAGATATAAATATTGTAACTGTAATTTTTATTTGATACCTGTTTTGTTATATGCAATTTTACTACGTTAAAGTTAAAACCTTCCTTTTATTTAAACAGAAAAGGGGATGTGATATAGGAGTCCCCTCTGTGTGCTGTGATTACCATTAATGAATAAAGAAACTGCTTTGGACCTATAGCAGAGCAGAACTTAGGTAGGCAGGGAAAGCTAAATGGAGTGCTGGGAGAAAGGAGGCAGAGTTGGAGAGACGCCATGGAGCCACCGCCAGAGTCAGACATGCCGATACTTTGCTGGTAATCCACCATCACATGGTGATATACAGATTAATAGAAATGAGTAAACTTAATATGTAAGAGTTAGCCAATAAGAAGATAGCACTAATGGGCCAAGGAGTGATTTAATTAATACAGTCTCTGTGTGATTATTTTGGTTCTGGAAAGCTGGGATGAACAAGCAGCTCCTCCTCCTCCAATACCCCACAGACCAATCTGGTGAGGGTATTTTCTCAGTGGGAGAAATGACCCTGTCAAATAGAGATACAACTAGCCAGAGCACTGAGTTTATAGCATTGCCACCACACCTGGCTTTTCCACATGGGTTCTGTGGGGTCAAACTCAGGTCCTCAGGCTTGTGCAGTAAGCACTCTATCGACTGAGCCATCTCCCCATTGTACTGGTTGGTTTTGTGAGTCGACCTGATGCAAGTCCAAGTCATCAGAGGAAGGAGTTCAGTTGAGAAAAAGCCTCAATGAGATCCAACTGTAAGGCTTTGTCTCATTGAGTCAGGGCAGGAACTCAGGACAGGAACCGGGAGGCAGGAGCTGAAGCAGAGACCCAGGAGGAACTAGATTGCTTTCATCTTGCTCAGTTTGCTTTTGAATACAACCTATGTCCATCTGTCCACGGGTGGCCCTATCTACCACATCCATCATTAACCAATGGGGAGGACCCAGTCCATGGTAGGTGGTTCTATCCCTGGGCTGCTGGCCCTCAGTTCTTTATGAAGGTGGACTGAGAAAGCCAGAGGAAGCAAGCCAGTAAGCAGCACCCCTCCATGGCCTTCCTGCATCAGCTCCGGACTCCAGATCATGCCCTGCTTTTAGTTCTTGTTCTGACTTCTTTCAGTGACGAACAGCGATGCTGAAGTACAAGCCTAATAAACCCCTTCCTCCCCAGCTTGCTCTTTTGTCTTGGTGTTCTTTTGCAGCAATAGAAACCCTCACTAAGACACCCATCCCAGAATGAACATTCTTGTGCACTTTATTTTTTTCTTAGTTTATTTATTTATTAAGGATTTCTGCCTCCTCCCCGCCACCACCTCCCATTTCCCTCCCCCTCCCCCAATCAAGTCCCTCTCCCTCATCAGCCCAAAGAGCAATCAGGGTTCCCTGACCTGTGGGAAGTCCAAGGACTGCCCACCTCCATCCAGGTTTAGTAAAGTGAGCATCCAAACTGCCTAGGCTCCCACAAAGCCAGTACGTGCAGTAGGATCAAAAACCCATTGCCATTGTTCTTGAGTTCTCAGTAGTCATTGTTTGTAATAGCCAGAACCTGGAAACAACCTAGATGCCCTTCAATGGAAGAATGGATGAAGAAAGTATGGAATATATACATATTAGAGTATTACTCAGCAGTAAAAAACAAGGACTTCTTGAATTTTGCATACAAATGAAATAGAAAACACTATCCTGAGTGAGGTAAGCCACACCCAAAAAGAGGAACATGGGATGTACTCACTCATATTTGGTTTCTAGCCATAAATAAAGGACATTGAGTTTATAATTCGCCATCCTAAAGAAGCTAAATAAGAAGGTGAATCCAAAGACAAACATATAGGCATCCTCCTGAATATTAACCTTCATCAGGCGATGAAAGGAGACAGAGACAGAGACCCACATTGGAGCACCGGACAGAAATCTCAAGGTCCAAATCAGGAGCAGAAGGAGAGGGAGCACGAGCAAGGAACTCAGGACGGCGAGGGGTGCACGCACACACTGAGACAATGGGGATGTTCTATCGGGAACTCACCAAGGCCAGCTGGCCTGGGTCTGAAGAAGCATGGGATAAAACCGGACTCGCTGAACATAGCGGACAATGAGGACTCTTGTGCACTTTAAAGGGAACGGTCATAAATGTGGGCCCCTTTGGGGCCATTTCAAGCAAATGAATGCGTGAGATAGTCTCACACAGCAGATGTCCATACATGAGGCCATCTAAGCAGCATGGTTACTCACTGGCTTAAGTGCTAGCCAGAATTTCAGTCTGTCCCTCTGTACTCAGGCAGAGGGGCTTCTAAGAGACTAGAGCACAGGGAAGCTGCTCTACTCGGCACCAGCATTGCACAGCTTTCAAATCATCAGCTCTCCCTTTCATCCTTCTGTTCCTCCTGTCTGCCTCAGATAGAAAGATAACATAGGTTGCTGGCAAGGCAAAGCAGGTGAGGGTGAGTATTCATGGGTTGGAGAACTGCCAAGCCTAGGACAGGAAGGGCCTCATCAAAGACTGGTCCTTGAGAAAGCAGTTCAGAGTGAGCAAGAGGCCAGAGGGCCCTAGAGAGAAAGAAATGAAGTTCATGGAGGGGAGAAGGCTCACAAAGAGAGAGAGCTGCTTCAAGAACTAAGACGCTCAAAAGTCTGCAGGAACGTGAGAGCTAAGTGTCAAGTATGAACCAGAAAGAAGAGAGGAAGAACTGTAGGAAGAACGGGTAAATGGAGGAAACAGAGGAGGTGGAAGGAGGAAAGGAAAGAGTAAGAGAAATAATGAGAAAGAGGAGGCAAAGGAGGGAGAGAGGATAGAGAGAAAAAGGGGGAGAGAGAAGAGAGAAAGCAAGTTCTACTGTGATAAACACCATGATGGAGCAACAGCTTGGGGAGTCAGGGCAGGAACTCAGGACAGGAATCGGGAGGCAGGAGCTGAAGCAGAGACCCAGGAGGAACTAGATTGCTTCCATCTTGCTCTGTTTGCTTTTGAATACAACCTAGGACCATCTGTCCATGGGTGGCCCTATCCACTGGGCTGCCCCACCACCACATCCATCATTAACCAAGAAAATGCCCAACAGACTTGCTTATAGTCCAATTTCTGATGGAGGCATAGTCTCAATTGAGGTTCCCTCTTCCCAGATGGCTCTAGCTTTTGGCAAGTTGACAAAAAAAAATCTATCCAGATGGTTGGATAGATAGTTCACCAGTTAAAATTCTGGCTGCTTTTCCAGAGGACACACTTTTAATTCCCAGAACCCACATGGCAGCTAGTAATAGTCTGCAGCTTCAGGTCTAGGGGACCCGAAACCCTCTTCTGGATTGCGCTGGATGCATGTGGTACACAGATACATATACAGGGAAACCACCCATACACACAAAATAGGCAGAGAGAGAGAGGGGGGGGGGGAGTTAGTTCCTCTGGACATGGTGATTCAGATCTATAATCACACCATTTAGGAGGCAGAGGCATGAGGATTATGTGTTAGAGGCCACCCTAGACTGTATAGTAAATTCAAGGCCAGTTTGGGCTACATAGGGAAACTATACCTCATAAGCAAACAAATGGACAGACCAAAGGCCAAACAAACATACGTAAACTGAGAGCATCCCAGGTGAACTTGCTGAGCCCCAGGTCAGAGGGCTCCCTTCCTGGTCCACTCTGTACTTAGCTTCTCCTGCCTCCAGCATAGCCAGGTGAGCTTGCTAACTTACTTACTCTGCAGAGTTGGGACTTGTTAGCCTCAGGATCTCATCAGTGAATTCCCTATGGTAACTCTTTCTCCTTCCCTTCTTTCCTTCTTCCTCTCTCTTGTCCCCTTTCTCCGCTCCTCCTCCTCCTCTCTCAGCTCCTGCTTGTCTCCCTCCCTGCACCCTCTTTCTTCCCGTTCACTTCCTCTTTTTCCCTAGTTCCTCTCTTCTCTCATTCTTTCCTTTTCCCTCTTGCTCTCATTTACCCCCACTACACACACACTTGTTCATGCACACATACATGGCATGCACACATACATGGCATGCACACACACCAACACTTTGTAAATTTAAAAAACTGAGACCTATAGACGTTTAATAGCTATGCTGAGGTTTTACCCATGAAATCTTATGAAAATAAATAGCAGAAAATAACTTGAGTCTCCAACTTAAAACTATCTGGATCAAGTCTCTCTCATACTAGTTCAGATGTGGATAGATATAAAATCCATAGTTTCGTTTATTAACTAATAGACTTTACTTCTTAGAACAGTGCTAGATTTACAGAAATTAAGCAGACCGTACAGACATCTCCCAGGCACCATCCCACACATGGCTCCCCTGGTATCAATGTATTACCTCTTTGTGGTACATTTGATGAAGATAATGAATCGACAATGATCTATCATTGATATTAGTGTTCACACTTCATTCTGAGACCTTAGTGTGTGTCTAACACCTGTCTGTTTCCAAATCTCACCCAGGATATCACATATGTTTTTAACAACTTTGTCAGTTATGATACCTTGGAATGAGGTTTTTCTGAAGAGGTTCCTGCAACCAGACAGGGGTTCTAGGTGTTCAAGCTGACCAAGGTCAAGTTCCATCCTCATCAATATAGCGAAGGTGTGGGCCACTGAATTGATTTATGGAGGCTGACATTGAAATCTGGCTGGGATGGTACTTGTCAGTTTTCTCTTACCTACAGTTACTGTTCTATCTGCTTTTCATACTTTACTGTGTGTGATGTATGGACATGTTCATGTACACACATGCATGTGTACCTACATGTCTGTGGAGATAAAAGGTTGATGTCAGATATCTTCCTCAATCTCTTTCCACCTTCATTTAAAAAAGACTTTTAATTATGTGTGTGTATGTGTGTGCATACATGTGTGTATATGTGTGTGTTTATATGTGTGTGAATGTGTGTGTGGAGGGGGTTATGTGCACATGAGTTCAGTATACACAGTGGCCAGAAGGTGTTGGATCCCCTAAAGCTAGAGTTATAGCCGGTCATCATTATCATCATTTATGCCCGGCAATGCTTAAGCATGTCCGTTTACAGCAGTTCTCCAGTTGTTACCCTGGGCAGTCCTAGATGCTTGTGTTATTGTCATACCCACGGTTCCACAGTCTTCCTTCATGCTCTCTATCCAGTGTTTTGGGTGCCTTCATCTTCACCTTATCCTGTGCACTCTTCCATGCAGTGCTGTCTTCGGGTATCTGCCGTCATTCATTCTCGTTCCGTGGCTGAAGTATCTCAAGCGCTGTTGCCATATCCTGTAGTTTACTTCCTTCTGTAGATGGAGATGTTTCTTCATGTCATCACTGTGCAACCTATCTCTTCATGTGACACCTAGAATCCTCCTGAGACATGCCGTCTCAAACACATGCAGCCGCTGTTCTGAGGAGCATTTCCTTGTCTAGGCTTCAGGGTTGTAAAGAAGGAAGCTCAGGGCAAGTGTCTGTCACAGAGGGCAATTAATGGCAACCCCTAACATGGGTGTTTGGGACTGAACTCAGGGCCTCTGAAACAATGTATGCACTCTTGACTCCGGCCATCTTCCAGCCTTTTCACTTTATCTTTTTAAGACGGAGTCCCTCGCTGAACCCAGAATTCATTGGTTTATCTAGACTGTGTCCAGTGAGTTCAGAGAGCCACTGTTTCTGCCTCCCCAGGTCTGGGATCAGAGATGCACGGGCCATGCTGGTTAACTGGATGCTAGGGATTGAACTCTGGAGCTGTAAGGCAATCTTCCCCAAACTACATTTTGGTCACTGTGTTTTATCATAGCATCAGAGAAACCAGTATAGCACCTAGGGAAGAGGGATAGCTGAGGTTGTCCTCCACATATATGAACCTGCACACACGGGGATGCACACACCAAACAGAGATGGAAAAGAAGAAACACCCTTTCATTATCACTACAGTGTACGTATCACGTGACTCCAAACTTCTTCAAAGGCAGAAAGTAATCTAGGAGAGATAGCAACATGAAACCCAATGAAGACAGAGGGTGGAAATGGCTTTCCCCAGGGCAAGAGGGTATTTCCCACCACCAGCCCTCCTCGAACGACGCAAATTTTATGACCAAAAATGAAGACTCCTAAATGAGATTTAGGCTGGGGGATTGGAAAACTATCCTCTGCTCTCTGAGCTTCTTCATCGTTGGACATCAGAACCTTAAATTCAGACGCCATGGAGGAACTTTTCAGAGTGTAGACAAGAGGATTCTTCAAAAGCCAGTCCAGCATCCAGGCCAAGAAGGACCCTGCTATCCAGTAGAAAAGTGGGGTCTGTTTATAGATCCGCTGAGTGGGGTGTCTTATGGTGAGAGCTCCTAGTTAGGGCCCTTCTAAGGTATCTTCACACACACACATACACACACACACACACACACACACACACATACACACACACACACACACACAAAGGTAACTAAGCCTTGGTTATACAGTGGAGAATCCACACAAACACCTTCTTCATCTTTCTTGGAATAAAAAGTGTGCTGGAAAACAAGGGCTCGCTCAGCTCGATGTACCACCCTCGGGGGTGGCAGCTGAGGGCAACATCAGTACTAGAGCAGCTTGGCGACCCAGAAGGGGCACACTGGAAAGTGGGGACTATATTAACCCGTGGCTCCCCCAAGCCAATGGTTGCTGTCTTCTGCCCAGCTTTTTGTTGGGGATCAGCAGTAAAGCTTTTAAAGCAAGAAATGGATTCTGAGTTTGTCTTTGATGCTAAACTAAAGGAGGAGAACAGAAAACTGCTCACCAGCTTTTTTGGTGGTAGGGGGGTCCCAAGGGCAGGGGGAGTGGCAACTTATCCACAGAAAGTAGAACGGGAAGAGGAGGTGTTGGGCCCCTGTCAGAAACCTGGCCTTTCCTGTCAAACACCTAGCTTATGAGCTGTGACTGGGCTACTCATTTCAGAGGCTCAGCTTCCTTCCCTTTGAGATGTAGCTGCTGCCAGGTTATTATCAAGGACAATCGGGAGAAAATATGCAAGGCATTTGAAATGGAGTGTGCATCCGGCAAAGGGCCATGGCAAAGAATGAAGTGTTCAGTGGCTAAAGAAAGCAGCACCATGAGCATTCTGAAGGTCAGGCTGATTGCTACCTCATTCGTTCTTCTAGTGTGCGTAGGGGCACAGGTGGGGTGCCTGCGTGTGAGCATGGATAGGCAGAAGACAGACAGCCTGGGGCGTTGGTCCTCAAACGCGATCTCCAGTGTTTCCTTGAGAAGTGATCTTTCAAGGTTCTGGATCTTAGTCATGAATGCTAGCCTGGTTGACCTGTGAGCCTCAGGGGTTCTCTTATCTCTGTCTCCCCAGAATTACAAGCAAGTACTGCCAGGCCCAGCCATTTTACAAAAGATCTGGGGATCAAACTTATGTTTTCATACTTACCCAGCAAACACTTGACCAACTGAGCCCTCTCCCGTTGTTTGTCAATACTCTTCTTTTCTTACATTTATTTATTTGTTTGCTTGTTTGTTTATTGGATATGTGTGCACACATACAGTGGTGTACCTGGGAAGGTCGTGAGACATTTTGTGAGTCACTTCTCTCTTTCCACCATGTAGGCGCTGGAGTGGCTTTCAGGTTATCTAACATGGCTGCAAGCCAAGCACTTTATGTGCCAAACCATCTTGCTGGCCTTCATTTGTGCTCTTGAGATATTAAGAAAGAAGTCTGCCAGTTTTCCGGAACACTGGGTGACTAGCAATGGGAAGGAGGCTTCGTGGGGCAAGATGCCCCTCAGATGTAACACCTATTCCCCGACAATACTTAACACCCATAACTACAATGTCCCCAAACCATCCCCTCCTTTCCTAGCCCCTATATGGTCAGTGACTTGAGAACCTTATCCTTACGCCCGAGCGCTGCTCAGTATATGATGATGGACAGCTGCCCCTCCCCCTACCCCTGCTCAGTGTGTGATGATGGACAGATACCCATTGTTTCTTGTGTTTGCTGTGTGGTGACAGGCTTTCATCCTGGCCAGCAGGACAGTGCACCTGTGTCCAAAAAGGATGAGGCTTTCCCCTGCCTGTGTTGCACAGCCCGGATTCTCCGCCTCCCCCTGCCACCCACTGTCAGCTTGTGTCTGCAAGGAAAATGGATCATCTTTGGCAGGACTCATGAGCCACCAATTTGTCGACAGTCTTGCCTTTGAAGGAAGGACGGCGAGGGTGGGGAGAAAATACGAACCCCATTTTTCAGTCCTCTGGGGTTTGATGTCTGTTTCACTGCTGTTAAGAGATTTGAGAGATAGCGAGCGCCTGAGAAAAATACCGTGGACGTGACAGCACAGGACAAGCCTGTTTCCATAGCAACTTCGCAGATAAGGGTGATGGTTCTCCCCAACCTGGAGGGAAAGGCAATAAACGTGAAATATGCTCAAAATAAATCCTTTCATGGCCTTGCTTTTTTCCTTAAGTATTTAATTTTTATGTAACTGGTGCCTGCTTATTGCACAGCCTACCGCTTCGCTTTTGTTTGATCTGTGTGTGAGTGTGTGCACTCAAATGCCACTGTGCCTGTGTAGAGGCCAGAGAACGAGCTTGGGTGTCAACCCTAAGCATCCACTTTGTTTGAAGCAGGGGCTCTGGTTTGCCACTACACACACTGGGCTCCCCTGCCCATGACCTTCTAGGAAGTTTCCTGTGCCTGCTGCCAACGGCACTGAGAGTGCAGGAATTAAACACGCACAGCATGCTACTACACGCAACTTTTATGTGGGTTCTGCGGATCTGAACTCAGGTCTCCATTCCCCTGTAGCGAGTGTTTTACCCAATGAGCCATCTCCCCAGCCAACATGGTTTAACTCTTATCATGGGGATAATGACCTCCCATGATCCCTTATTTCTAAAGATCTCAAGAAGTGCAAAATTTCGTTCACATGACATACTCTAATACATAACACTATATTATGGCAGTTCCCTTATGGAGGGAGATGTATGGAGACCACCAATTAATGCCTGAAATGGTGGACAGTATTAAACTGTATATATATA
>NC_022013.1:3647484-3692032 GCF_000317375.1 Microtus ochrogaster | reverse complement strand
GAGACAGAGACCCAAATAGGAGCACCGGACAGAAATCTCAAGGTCCAAATCAGGAGCAGAAGGAGGGGGAGCACGAGCAAGGAACTCAGAACCGCGAGGGGTACACCCACACTCTGAGACAATGGGGATGTTCGTTCGGGATAATTTATGATTTTGGCACAGTAAGAGGTTGCCAACAATAACTATTAATAAAAAGAAAAAAATTAAAACAATCTACTATGACAAAAATATTAATACATTATGTCTAAATGTGGGTATGTGTGTGTGTGCGTGTGTGTGTGTGTGTGTGTGTGTGTGTGTACATATGAATGCTTGTCCCACAAGCCTAGCCTAAATGACCAGTTGGAGACCTTGCCTTAAAAACAAATGGATATCACCTGAGTAAGCACACTCAAGGCGGTTTTCTGGCCCCAACATGCATGCATACACACACATAAACATACATACACATGTATTCACACACCACATAAAGGACAACAGTAATGTTCTAAATATACACAAAAGCATGTTTCTAAATAAGAGAGAGAAAGGTGAGATCTCAGAGCAAGCCACAAGAGGACACATGTGAACTTACACACCTAGATAGGTTCTGTGCATCAAAATAATCCTCCGATTTAAATGTAGAGTCTAGCTTGCTTTCTCATGAACTCCCATGCTTAAAACCATGCTAAGTAATGACACTTAGCCAGTTCAGTCACCTGGAAATACCCAGGCCAGCCTGACTCCCTTCTCATGACACTGAGCTAATCCTGTGACCTGAGACTGTCTTCTTTGCTTTCAGAGAGCATGGTACCAAGCAAGGCTGGGAGGGCAGAGCTGGACCTCCACAGGACATCATTGCACTCCTGACAAGGACCCTGGCATCTTCATGTGGACACAGCTGTCCTAAGGAATACAGCTGAATTTCTATCAGGAAATGAAGAGTCCACAGACCAAAGCAGATGGGTCAAATAATAACACACCCAGTACATCTGTGAAGAGCGAGCTGTGGGACATCAGAGAGATGTGCACAGAACTTCAACTACCACAAGTCTCACGCATACGCCTTATCTTTTTTGCACGTCTGTATATGCACACACACACATTTGTGGGTGCATGAGTGCAGGTATAAGACCAGAGAACAACTTCCAATGTCTTCCTTTATCACTCCCTACCTTATGTTTTGAGAACCCGTAACTTGCTGCCTGTCTAAGCGGGCTAGCCATGAGGTCCAAGGATCATCCTGTATCCACTTCCCTGGGCTGAGGTACCACACTGGGCTTTGATGTGGGTTCTCTGGAACCAGAAGTGGGGCCTTGTGCTTAGACAAGCACTCTGCTCACTGAGCCCTCCCCAGCACATTGCCTGTCTGCTGATTCCAAGGTTCAGCCTGCGGTCTTTGAAGAAGGCAATTTAGGAAAATGATCAAACAGTTCAGGTGTTTCTCTGCACTAAGGAACTCGCCGGGATTACTGCAGTGCTGGGGAAAGAAACGCACTTGCTATGACCTCACTTTCCCCTTCCCCCGGAGCCTGCGATGCTCCCATCCCTACTTCTTACCCCTTCCTCCGTGAAATAATTTAATCCCGCAAGAGCAAAAACTGCCTTGTTAAACCCCAGCACTTGTAGGGCTGATAGCTCCTGTGGGGGATTAGAAACAGGCAAAGGAGCTGCTGCTTATGCCCAGCGAGTGGATTAAATTCCTGTAGCCACAAGCAATCCTTGAATCAGCAAATTGAAGATAGACTATTGTCATGTGGTAAAACGCTGGTTAATTGGAGGACCACAAACATCTGCAAAATGAATTTGCTTCAGCTAGACACTGGAGCTGATACTGTTTTGGAAGTAAACTGTTGGTTTTATTTGGGTTGCTATCTGCATGCTAAACCTCCTCCCTGGCTCGCATTTAAATGTTTATAGCATGATAAACACAGGCTTGATACATGTGCTCTAGTATCTCTCTCCTTTCTGTCTCTCTTTCTCTCTCTCCCCCTCTCCTTCTCCCTCTCTCTCTCTCCTCTCAGTCCTTTCATAGATACCAAAAGTTACTCAGAAAGTGAGGGAATTCCTTCCTCTAACCACTTAGCTAAAGGAAAATAAGGTCAAGGGCTAGCAAGATGGCTTAGTGGGTAAAGGTCCTTGCTGCCAAGCCTAACGACCCAAGTTCAAGCCCCAGGCCCCACATGATAGGAGAGAACTGACTCCAGCCAGTTGCCCTCTGACTTTCACAGGCATGTCAGGCTTCATGCATTCACACATACAACATGAAATCAAAGCCACCGAGTCCTGAAGCAACATAGGTAACTGATCATGACATGTCACTTAGGAGACAGACAGAAGTGCATGGGAGCAGAAACACTGCTCCTGGGGGCATGCACTAGAGAAGGCACAGGGGTTTCTCATCACACTGACTAGCTTCTTCCCTAGGGGACAGATACTTGCAGCAAACTTGCCAGTGAGGCTCACAAAGGCTCAGGCAACATCCTGGAACATCACTCATGGAAGAGGAGCCAGGAAGAATGTAAGAAGAGGGGAAGGGCTGTTGTGAAACCCTGCCTTCTGAACATGATATGGAAGTTACAACCGCAAACTCACAAAAAAATGTTGTGATTACCTGCACTAGATCAAGCCAGACAAAACTCTCAAAAAGGAAAGGGTAAAGAACGGGTCAGACCCAGTGCTGGTGTGCAGAGAGAAGTCAGCTCTCCCAATGCCTTCATCCAACAAACATTTCTTGGCACCTTAGCAAGTCATGAGTGTTGGGTAGGAATACAGCAGTAAACGAAGGTTTAGAGGAAGATGTGTGTCTTAGTTAGGGTCTCTATTGCTGTGGAGTGACACCATGACCACAGTAACTCTTAAAAAGGAAAATGTTTAGTTGGTGTGACTTAACAGTTTCAGGGGTTTAGTTCATTGTCGTCATGGCAGGAAGCATGGTGGTGTGCTGGCTGACTTGGTGCTGGAGACAGAGTGCAGAGTTCTACATCATGTTCAGCAGGAAGGGAATGCCACACTGGGCCTGGCTTGGGCATCTGAGACCTCAAAGCCTGCCCTCCGTGATGTATTTCCACCAACTCCACATCTACTCCAACAAAGCCACACCTCCAATAATGTCACTCTCTATGAGTCTATGGAGACTGTTTTCTTTCAAACCCCCACAGTGTGTGTGTACACACAGGTGGATTCATACCTATGTGTGAATGTGCAAGTATGTAAAAGAAAGAGATGGTACATAAAAAAGTAGTTTTATTACGATATGAAAAGTGCCTAACAGAGCTGGATATGTGGCTCAGCTGGTAGAGTGCTGCAGCATACACAAAACTCTGGACTCCAGCCCTGGCATCACACAAACAGGGAAGGGGGTGTATACCTGAAGAACCAACACTTGGGAGGTGGAGGCATGGAGATCAGAAGTTCAAGATTGCCTTTAGCTACACAGAAAGCCGAACACAACACAATGTCCTAATGCAAGAACACACTAATAACTAAGGTATCAAGAAAGGGACAATCAGTTCCGCTTTGACGAGAGAAAAGGAGTCTAAGTTTACTGAGATTAAGAAATAATTTGAGTACAGTGAACGTAGGGGACTGAGAAACCAAACTCACATTTCTTTTATTGTTGAATATAGATTCTTTTCTCATACAACATGTCCTGATTACAGTTTCCCCTCCCAGTATCCTGCTCCCAATTTCTCCCCACATCCCCTCAGCTTCAGACCCACTCCTTCCTGTTTCTCATCAGAAAAGAGCAGACTTCTAAGAGATGACAACCAAGCATGACAAAATAAAATATAAGATAAAGCATTTCATATCAAAGTTCGACGCAATAACCCAATAAGAGGAAGAGAGTCCCAAGAACAAGCAAAAAAAGTCAAAGACCTACTTGTTCTCATAGTCAAGGGTCCCATTAAAAATTATAAGCTAATAGCTACAATATGTAGGCAGAGGAAATGTTACAAACACATATGTTCCCTATGCTTGCTGCTTCCGTCTCTGCGGGTTCATATGCGCCTTGCTTAGCTGATTCTCAGGGCCATGTTCTCCAAGAGTCCTCCATCCCCTCCAGCCCTGGCACTCTTTCTACCTCCTCTTCCACAGAACTCCCTGAGCTCAGGGGGAGAGAATTTGACAGAGAACTCCAATTTAGACTCCTTTTCATGATGTCTGAATGATCTCTTTCCACCTGCTGCCAGAAAAAGCCTCTCTGATGATGGTTGAGTAAAGCCCCGATCCAATAGTATAGCAGATTATCACTAAGATTCATTTGACTGGTTTTTTGTTTTATTTGTTTTTACTCTAGATCTTTGGGCTATCTAGTCTCTTGTTCTTGATTACCCAAGCAGTGTCAGGCATGGGTTCCTTCTTGTGGAGTGGCCCTTAAATCAGATCAGACATTGCTTGCCTGCTCCCACAAGTTCTATGCCACCATTGCCCTAGCAGGTTTGCAGCCAGGAGAAACTGCATGTCAACGGTTTTGTGACTGGGTTGGTGTCCATGTTGGTCTTTCGGTAGCGTACAGAGTGCTTTCCCACAACAAAGACTAAGAAGTAGGAGCAAAGGCTCCACCTAGACACCAGCTCCTCATCTTTATGTAGATGAGCTAAGTGGATGTTTTTCTTGGCAATGGAGCTCCATTTTGCTTAGAGCAACCTTTTGTCTTAGCATCAGCCTGAGCTGTTTGCAAGATTTTCATGGGATCCCCCTGACCAACAACTCAAGAATGCAACCCAGACCCTCCCCTGGAAGCCTTCCCTAGCTACAAGAGATGGTCAGTTGAAACTGAATCCCCCATTACTAGGAGTCTAGTCCTTAGGATCACCTTTGTAGGTTCCAGGAAATTCCCATCAACCCAGTGATTGGATTGGTGACCCAGTCCTACCACCGCAAGCCTTTCCTGTTACAGAAGATGGCCAGGTCAGACTCTGTATTCTCCATTACTAGGAGTCCTTGCTAGGGTCACCGTCACAGGTTCCATCCAGGAAGTTTCCAATGCACTTGTTTTCCATATCATCCCCAAATGCTCCCTCAATTCCAGTTATCTCTTCCCATATTCTCTTCCGTGCTCTTTCCCCAACCTGATCCCTGCTGCTCCCATCCCCCTCAGTCCCCAGTACACCCTGAAAATCTATTCCATTTCCTGTCCCCAGGGAGATCCAGGCACCCCCACTAGAGCTTTCTTTGTTATCTCATCTCTCTAGATCTGTGGATTGTAGCTTGGTTATCCTTTATTTTATAGCTAATATCCAGTTATGAGTGCGTACATACCACATTTGTCTTTCTGGGTCTGGGTTTCCTCACTTGGGGTGATTTTTTTTCTAGTTCCATAATTTGCCTGCAAATTTCCTGATGTCATTGTTTTTAACAGCTGAGTAGTAGTTCATTGTGTAAATGTACCACATTTTCTTTATCCATTCTTTAGCGGAAGGACATCTGGGTTGTTTCTAGATTCTGGCTATTAAGAAAAAAACCACAATGAGCATAATTGCACAAGTGTCCTCATAGCAGCATGGAGCATCCTCTGGGTATAAGCCCAAGGGTAGGATAGCTGGGTTATGGAGTGAATTTCAAATTTTTTGAGGAATCACCATATTGACTTCCATATTTTCTGTTTAAGTTCATACTCCTGCCATCAATGGAGGAATGTTCCCCTTGCTCCATATCCTAGCTTGCATGAGCTGTCATTTGAGTTACTTATCTTAGCCATTCTGACAGGTGTAAGATGGAATCTCAAAGTAATTTTGATTTTATTTACCTGATAGTTAAGGATGTTGAACATTTCTTTAAGTGTTTCTCAGTCATTGAAATTCCTCTATTGAAAATTGTCTGTTTAAATCTGTACCACATTTTTAACTAAATTATTTTTTTATATCTAGTTTCTTGAGTTCTTCATATATTTTGGAAATTATTCCTCCATCAGATGTGGAGTTGGTGAAAACCTTTTTCCAGTCTGTAGACTGCTGCTTTGTACGATTCAAGGTGTCCTTGGCCTTACAGAAGCTTTTCAGATTCATGAGGTCCTATATATTAATTGTTTATCTTAGTGCCTGAACGATCAGTGTTCTGTTCAGATAGTTGTCTCCTGTGCCAATGCATTCAAGGCTGTTCTCCACCCTTTTGTTTGTTTTCTGGGATACAGTTTCTCTATACAGCCCTGGCTTCTCTAGGACTCACATGTAGACCAGACTGGCCTCGATCTCCGAGGTCTGCCCACCTCTGCCTTTTGAGTGGTAGGATTAAATGTGTGCACCACCACACCTGGCTGTGCACGTTCTCTTTTGTAAGGTTCAGTATCTGGTCTTAAGCTTGAGGTCTTTGACCCACTGTGACTTTAGTTTGTGCAGGGTGATAAATATGGATCTATTTGGATTCTTCTACATGCAGACATCCAGCTTGACCAACACCATTTGTTGAAGATGCTGTCTTTTTTCCAGTGTATATTTTCTGGAATCTTTAGCAAAATCAGGTGTCCATAGATGTTTGAGTTTATGTCTGGGCCTTCAGTTCAACTCTGTTGACCACCATGTCTGTTTTTATGCCAATATCATGTGATTTTTATTATTATAGCTCTGGAGTACAAGTTGAAATCTGGGATGGTGATGTCTCTACCAGATTTTTGTTGTATAGAATTGTTTTAGCTATCCTGGGTTTTCTGTTTTTCCAAAGTTGAATATTGTCCTTTAAAGATCTGTAAAGAATTATGTCGGAATTTTATGGGGATTGTATTGAATCCATAGATTGCTTTTTGGTAAGGTGGCCATTTTTACTCTGTTAAAGAGCAAGGGAAATCTTTCCATCATCTGATGCCTTTTTAAATTTTTTCTTCAAAGATTTGAAGATTTTATCATATAGGTCTTTCACATGACTAGTCAGAGTTACCCCAAGATATTTTGTGCTATTTGAGGCTGTTGTTAAAGGTGTTATTTCACTTATTTCTTTCTCAGTCAGTTTATCATTTGTATATCAGAGAGCTATGGATTTTTTTTCATTGCTGTTTTGTTTTGTTTTTGTTTTTTGGTTTAACCTGTATCCAGCCACTTCCCTGAAAATGTTTATGAGCTATACAAGTTCCCTGGTGAAAATCTTAAGGTCACTTATGTATACTGACATATCATCTACAGATAACGATACTTTGACTTCTCCTTTTTCAATTTGTATCCTTTTGGTCTTCTGCAGTTGTCTTATTGCTCTAGCTAAAACTAAAAGATCTATAATAATAGATATGGAAAAAGAGAAGACACATGTCTTATTCCTGATTTTAGTTGAAATGCTTTGAGCTTCTTTCCATTTAATGTTGGCTATAGGCTTGCTATAAATCACCTTTATTTATACTTATTTATTCATTCATTTATTTATGTTTAAATATGCCCCTTGTATCATTAATCTCTTCAGAACTTTTATCATGAAAGTATGTTAGATTTTGTCAATGGCCTTTTCTACATCTAATGAAATCATCTTTTTTTTCCTTTAAGTTTGTTTATATGATTGATTACACATACTGGTTTTCATGTATTGAACCATCCCTCCATCTTTGAAATGAAGCCTACTCAATTATAGGTGGATGATTTTTTTGGATATGTATGTTCTTGGATTCAGCTTGCAAAGATTTTATTGAGTATTTTGGCTTCTATGTTCATAAGGGAAATTAGGCTATAATTCTCTTTCTTTGCTAAATATTTATGTGGTTTGGATGTCAGGATGACTGTGGTCTCATAAAATAAATTAAGCAATTGTCTTTTGTTTCTATTTTGAGGAATAATTTGAGGAGTATTGGCATTAATTCTTCTTTGAAAGTCTGGTATAATTATGTACTAAAACCATATGGCCCCAGGCATTCTTGGTTGGGAAACTTTTAATGACTGCTTCTATTTCACTCATGGTTATAGGTCTATTTACATGGTTTTTATGATCTTGATTTAACTGTAGTAAGTGTGGTACCTTGAGAAAATTATTTATTTATTTTAGATTTTCCAATTTGGTAGAGTACACATTTTTAAAGCATATCCTTACAATTCTCTTAATTTCCTCAGTATCTGTTGTTATCTCTCCCTTTTATTTCTGATTTAATTTATTTGGATACTCTATATCTTTTATTTTGTTTGGATAAAAGTTTGTCTATCGTGTTGATTTTCTTGAAGCACTAATTCTTTGTTTTACTGATTCATTGTATTGTTATCTTGGTTTTTATTTTATAGATTTCAGTCATCAGTTTGATTATTTCTTGCCATCTATCTCTTGAGTGTGCTTGCTTCTTTTTAGTCTAGAGCTTTTAGCTGTGCTAGTATGAGATCTCTCCAATTTCTTTATGCAGGCACTTAGTGCTATGAACTTTTCTCTTAGCACAGCTAAGTTTCTGTGCTAAGTAAGTAAACTGTGTCCCCTAAGTTTGGGTAGGTTGGTATTCATTTTCTTTGAATTCTAAAATGTCTTTAGTTTCTTTCTTTATTTCTGTCTTGACCCATTTTTCACTCAGCAGAGAGTTGTTCAGTGTCCATGGGTTTGTAAGTGTTCTGTTGTTTCTGCTGTTGTTGACATCAAGCTTTAACCTGTGGTAGTCTGTTAGGATGCAGGAAGTATCTGTGGAGACTTGCTTTGTGTCTGAGTATCTGTCAGTTTTGGAGAAGGTTCCCTGGGGTGTTAAGAAGAAGGCATATTCATTTGTGGCTGGGTGAAACAGTCTGTAAATATTTCTTAGGTACATTTGGTTGATAGCATCTGTTAGCTCCAGTATTTCTCTGTTCAGTTTTTGTCTAGATGACCTATCCATTGTGAGAGTGGGGTATTGAAGTCTCCCACTACCAGTGTGTGAGGGTCAATGTGTGATTTAAGCTGTAGTAGCTTCTTTTACAAACTTGAGTGCTCTTCTGTTTGGGGCATAGATGTTAAGATCTGAAATGTTATCTTGGTGTATTTTTCCTTTGTTGAGTATGTAGTGTCCTCCATTTCTTTTTATTAGTTTGAAGTCTCTCTTGTTGATATAAAAATAGCTACATGAAATTGCTTCTTTTATTCATTTGCTTGGAATGTTTTTCCCAACCTTTCACTCTGAGGTAATGTCTATTAATGTGGATGTGTTTCTTGGATGCTGCAGAAGGATGGATCCCATTTTAGCATTCATTCTGTTAGTCTGTGTCTTTTTATTGGCAAATTGAGACCACTGATATTAAGAAATAGCAATGATTATTGATTCCTGTTATTTTGTTTTTGGTGGTGGTGGTTGTGGTGGTGTGTGTGTGTACATGCATGCATACATACATGATTGTATGTGTTTCCCTTCTTTTGGTTTTGCTAGTATGAAATTATTTATTTCCTCTTTTAATGGGTATAGTTAATCTCCTTAGGTTGGAGTTTTCCTTCAAGTTCCATCTGTAGAGCTGGATGTGTAGATAGATATTGTTTAAATTTGACTTTGTCATGGATTATCTTTTCTCCAACCATGGGGATTAAAAGTTTTGCTTAGTATGATAGTCTGGGCTGTCATCCGCAATCTTAGGGTCTTTAGCACATCTGTCCAGGACTTTCTGGATGTTAGAGTCTCCATTGAGAAGACAGGTGCAATTCTAATATGTCTGCCTTTGTATGTTACTTGGCCTTTTTCCCTTGCAATATTCAATTTGTTCTGTGTGTTTAGTGTTTTGATTACTATATGGCAAGGCAATGGGACTTTCTTTTCCAGTCCAGTATATTTGATGTTCTGTATGATTCTTGTGCCTTTTATAGGCATCTCCTTCTTTAAGTTAGGAAAATTTTCTTCTGTGATTTTGTTGAAAATATTTTCTGGGTTTTTAAATTGGGATTCTTCTTCTTTTATTCCTATTTTTCTTGAGTTTGGCTGTCTCATAATGTACCAGATTTCCTGGATGTTTTCTGTCAGGAATTTTTTAGATTTAACATATTCTTTGACCAATGTATGCATTTCTATTGTATCTTCAACACTGGAGAGTCTCTCTTCCATCTTTTCTCTCTCTTTTTTTTTTTTTTTTTTTTGGTTTTTTTGAGACAGGGTTTCTCTGTGGTTTTGGAGCCTCTCCTGGAACTAGCTCTTGTAGACCAGGCTGGTTTCGAACTCAGAGATCCGCCTGCCTCTGCCTCCCGAGTGCTGGGATTAAAGGCGTGCGCCACCACCGCCCGGATCTCTTCCATCTTTTATTCTGTTGGTAAAGTTTGCTTCTGTTGTTCATTTTCAAATTTCTAAATTTTTCATTTCCAGATTTCCCTCAATTTGTGGTTTTTTTCATTGCTTCTATTTCAACTTTTAGGTCTTGAAAGGTTTTATTCATTTCCTTCCATTGTATTTTCTTATTTTTTCTCTTTAAGGGGTTTATTCATTTCCTCAAATAGTTTGTGTTTTCCTGGATTTCTATAACAAATTTATTCATTTCCTCTTAAAAAAGTGCAAGCTGGTACAGCCCCTTTGGATATCAGTGTGACAATTTCTCAGAAAATTAGGAAACAACCTTCCTCAAGACCCAGCAATACCACTTTTGGGTAGATATCCAAAGGATGCTCAATCGTGCCACAAGGACATGTGCTCAATTATGTCCATAGCAGCATTGTTTGCCATAGCCAGAACCTGGAAACAACCTAAATGACTCCCCTCGACAAAAGAATGGATAAGAAAAATGTGGTACATTTACACAATGGAGTACTATATTGCTGAAAAAATAACGACATCTTGAATTTTGCAGGCAAATGGTTGGAGCTAGAAAACATCATTTTGAGTGCGGTAACCTAGACTCAGAAAGACAATTATCACATGTACTCACTCATAAGTGTTTTTTAAACATAAAGCAAAGAAAACCAGCTTACAAACCACAATCCCAGAGAACCTAGACAACAATGAAGACCCTAAGAGAAATACACATAGACCTAATCTACATGGGTAGTAGAAAAAGACAAGATCTCCTGAGTAAACTGGGAGCATGGGGACTTTGGGAGGAGGTTAAAGGGGAGGGGAGAAACAGGGAGGGGAGAGACAGAGAAAAATGTGGAGCTCAATAAAAATCAATAAAAATAGAATCTTCATATATGTTTCCCAATTTCCAAATGCTGTCAGCTAATTCAAAGGTTTTCATACAACACAGATTAGTTAAACACACTATGCACATGGGCTGCTTTGTTTTCTGCTGACATTTTTCTTGCTGGCCAAAGGCTGGCTACACCTGCTTTAGAGGGACGTGAGACTCACTCTGCATCTTGGAGAAGCTGCACCCTCTCATTAGCGTCAACCTAGCAGTATATCCTGTGACAGAAACACTGTGAAGGAGATATCGCAGGGAAACCAAGAAGGTGGGTGGAACTTCACACTGCCGAGGTTGCAGAAAGATGGTGGTGTGGAGAACAGAGAGAAGAGGTGCTGAAACAGCTCATTCCTTGACCTGTGTGTTAGACACAGGTTCATCTCTGACCACACACCTGGGTACTCAGTTAACAAAGTTCTAGTTCCATGCTTGTGTTATTGAGTAGCTCTGACTTCCAGCATACATGTCACCTCTTCAGCCATGAACATAAATTTCTGTTTTCTCTTCCCATACTTTGTGATTTAAATGCTCCCGGATACTTCAAACTTCACATGTGATCATGTAAACATTTTTAACCTCTGTGGTGTTTAATCTTGGGGATAAGTTTGGTGGGATCTGAAATCATCTAAGAGACATTATTCTGGCTGGGTCTGTGAGGGGCATTTCCAGAAGGTCCAGGCAGGACTAACTGAAGAGAGAAGACCAGTACCTTACTCTGTTACTCCATTATAAAGGGAGCCAATGAAGAAGCAACATTGTGCCTGTCTGCCTTCACTTCCTATTGGTAGGATTATCTGTTTATGGTGCTGCTGTGACTCCACCCTCTGCTGACTTCAGACTCCAGCTGTTTTGACCTTCAAGTATAGACTAGACACCACCTATGAATGTTCTAGGCCTTCAGCACTGGATAGAAGCTGCTTAGGTTTCCAACTTTGTGGACTGAGCAAACCCCTGTTCCCAGTCCCTACAGTGTGCAGCTGGCTATTGTTGCTCTGCTGAGACCATATCATGGAAGCCAACCTAACAAATCTTCTTTGAGATCAATATCCTCCCCCTTCAGATGTGCGCCTCTAACTGGAGTTCTGAGCCTATGGGGTGTTGTGGATATGGGTTAAAGATGTGGTGTGGTCTTTTGTGCTGTGGAACGTTTGTTCAATGACACAAAGCTGTGTTGCTGTCTTTTGTGTTGCGTTTGTTTAACTCTGTGCAGCTGTGTTTCTGTGCCTGTCTAAAACACCTGATTGGTGTAATAAAGAGCAGAATGGCCAATAGCTAGGCAGGAGAAAGGACAGGCAGAATGGAGTGTAGAGAGAATAAATAGAAGAAGAAGAACATTAAAGGGAGGAGTGAGAGAAGGAGAAGGAGAGAGGATACCAGGGACCAGTTCCTCAGCCACACAGCCAGACACAGAAAGAAGGAAAGAAAAGATATACATAAATAGAGAAAATTAAAATCCCAGAGGGAAAATATAGAAGGGATAGTTTAAGAAAAACTGGCTAAAAATAAGCCAAGCTAAGGCCAGACATTCATAAGAAAGAATAAGTCTCCTTGAATTTATTTAGGAACTGGGTGGTAGTACCCCAAAACGAAAAGAGAAAAGAAAACAACTACAGTGGGTAGTGACCCCTTTGAGGGGTGCTTCTCAGATATCCTGAATATCAGATATTTACATTATGATTCATAACAGTAGCAAAATTACAGTTATGAGGTAGCAACAAAAATAATTTTATGGTTGAGGGGTGGCCACCACAGCAAGATGAACTGTCTGAAAGGGTGGCAGCATCGGAAAGGTTGAGACAAGTCTGGAGAACCATCCTGCTTGCTCACCCACCTATCCTCTTCTAGCCTCTGACCTTGGCCGTTCTCTGTGCTGGGATAGGTACTTCTGCCTCTCCCTTGGCCTGGTACAGGGCTTGTCCCTCATATGCCAGCTCCAGGGAAGTTCTTTGTGTGGTATTTTTATGGATTCTTTGAGAATTACTTCATGAATTTTATAGATTCAGACAATGAATTTCAATCATATTCAGTTGGTCTCACCCCTCCAATTTCCCCCACATCCCCTCCTAAATGCTTGTCTTCTCTTGTTTTCAATAACCCACTTAGTTCAATGAATACACCTCTATACACATGGGTGCAAGACCCTCCCTCTGGTTGCACATAAGAAACCCACCATGGGAGCACACCCCTAAACATAACTGACTCTCCATCCCCTAGTGGTCATTGACTGCTGCTAGTTCCTCAACCAGGGGTGCAGGCTGGTAAGCTTCTCCTTTGTTCAGTACAGGATGGTGATTGACTTGGTCTTCTGGAGCCTTTTGTGCCTCCTGTGATTTCCTGAATGGAGCTGTCTTGAGAAGACACTCTTTCAAAGTCCCCTAGCTCTTCCCATGCCCTCTTCCAGGATGCCGCATGAGTCAGCCTTAGGTGGGAATAGCTGTCCCATTTGGGGCTGTGCATTCTACAGACACCTACTCTGCTATTTGACCAATGATAAGCCTCTGAACTCACTGTCCAGCCACTGAGCAGATATGCTTCCCTGGTGGGGTTTGAGAGCTGCATTAATCTGTGTGCATAGAGATATGTATTTAGAAGGCAGTTTGATACCATGTCCACTTAGCCAGATAATAGTAATAGGTTCACACCTAGCACTGAAGGTCTTGAAAGCAAGACTCTCCTTGACCGTCAGGGCAGTGGTCTCTGCCCTCGCAGCACCCCGGATGTTGCCTCTCTCACAGCCTAAGCCGAGCAGTTGTGTTGAACCCACGCCTCTACTCAGGGCCCGGTAGAAATAAACGAGCGGCGCTGCATGCAGTGTGGCTTCTTTAGTATCTAGCACTGCACCTTACTGAGTAAATAACTATTGAATAAGAAAACCTAATTAGCGACAGCCGTTCATTCATCTTTGCTAAACGCGTATAATCAACCCCCGAAGATCCTTTGTCTTCATTTCCTTCTCCTAGGCTGGGCTCATAAATCAGTGACCTGCCACCATCCATTCTCTCCAAGTTATTATCCAGTGATGTAATTTGTGCATTGAAGCAAAACTTGTCTGCGAGGATTTTCTTGTACTTAGTCATTGCCTCCTGACAGCCGGCTGACCGCTAAAGAAGAAATGTTTACCTGGAGAGGGAGGGAAAGGTTACAATTTAATTTAGTACAGAGTAGATTTGCTAGGAGTGAATTCTGCTAGGCTTTAAACCTCCCTTAATAAGAAGGCTTCTCTGTGCCCATCTGCGCCCATCCTTCAGGTGTGGCCGAGCATTGGTCCATCTTGCACTTGCTGGAGGATGGATCTTTGTCTCTCTCCTTTCTACCTGTGACCCCTCATCTCTGATTGTCGCCTCCCAGGACACTGGCCTGGGTACCTTGTTCTGCCCGGATGATGACATATTTGCAATTCATTGGCATCCTGAACTTGACCTTGACAACAAGGCTGGGCAGTGTAGGTGAAGGTGAATGAGACAATTATTTTTACAAGGAGTATAAACAGCCGGAGTTGGCTGTGAGAACCATGGATGCAGAACGTGCTGCTTTTTAGCATCGAGACACTGCTCCTTGAATTCTGAGCAGTAGCAAGTAACGGGAAACCATTCTGTCAGATAATCACTTATAAAAGTTAATCAGGATTCAGCTCAATAGCCTCACAAAGCACAGTCAACACTGAAATCTCCTGAAGAAAATGTAAAGGGAGAAGGGCATGACAGTTTTGATGCTCATAAAATTATTAAAAGACTTGTAGCCTTGGTTTATTTGTTTGCAAAATGGAAATAGTCATAAGAAGGAATGGCAACTGATATGTAAAATCATATTCAACTGCACCTAACACTGAGTAGGAATTCAAATCTTCAAAGCCGGGCATGGTGGCACACATCTTTAATCCCAGCACTCAGGAGGCAGAGGAGGGTGAATCTCTAAGTTTGAGGCCAGCCTGGTCTGCAGAGCGAGTTCCAGGACAGCCAGGGCTATTACACAAAGAAACCTTGACTCAAAATACAAACAATAAGAATTTAATCTATAGCATGATCTCTTTAGGAAAGCAGTGTAAAAGCTGGCAGACTAAAGCATGAAGCCTTCCAAAGCATGATCTATAAAGAGAGCGTTTAAGAAATGGACAAGATGAATTGCTGTGAAAACCAAAAGGAGGAAAAAATATGAAGCCTCGCAAATATAAAAGACAGAAAAATGCAGGCACTATCGGAGCCTGTGATGGAAACAGAGACCCCTACGTGGCTTAAGCAGATGAATCAGACATTCCCCACAGAGAAAAGTGCTTAGCGGATCTCTAGGCACAAGAACAGTTGAGTAGAATTGGAGTGTTTGGGGGCCTGGGGTGTAATTACCTCCCATTTCCCATGAAACATCAATAAACTCTGGCACGCAGTAATGTGCTGGGTGGCACATTGCCAAGGAGAAGGAAGGCAGCTGACCCACTCAGGAGGGAGAACAAGCAACCTGGAGCTCTGAGGTCTGGGCAGCATCCTGGCAACACTTAGGACCGGGCAACATCTTAACATCTTTAAGGACCAGTCAGCATCCTGGTGACTCTGTTGCATCCTGACCCTAGTAGCAGTGGCAGAGTCTAACAATAAGCTTCACAGTTGCCTTCCAAGGACCCTAAAACAGGACCCATTACCACATCTTTCTAGTTCCAGGCTTGTCTCAGGAATTATGGCCATGCCCATCTCTAGTGCATGGGAGATAAAGTCCTCTTACTTGAAGGTTCCAACAGAACAGTGAATATCTGAAAGGCTGGAAAATCTGTGCAGAGCTGGATTTCAAGGATGTCTTCACCTCGTGTTGAGCAAGGCGATCTTATGAGCGCATTCAGGTGTTTGACCCCATCTTGAGCCCATAGGCATGACCACTTGGTCTAGAGACAGAGAGTTCCCATCGCCTACACTGAGTGACTTTGCCTGAGTGAGACTGTCTAAGCCTGTTCACCATCAATGGCCGTGCACCCCTTTGTGTTTTTCAAGCCTGTACATCTCATGACATCTGGCTTAGCCCACTGCTCTGGGGGCTCACATCCTTACAGTACACAGGACCAGGCATATTCAGGCTACTTATCCCATGTTAGCTGTTGGGTGGACACAATGACCAACACCCATGACCAAAGGCAAACATGTCCTGTATCTTCTCTATATAAACAGAGCATGGCTGCACCCGTAAGCTACCCATACTTTGATTTCCTTGGCAACTTCATTCCCAAGGTGCTGGGGTAAAACACCCCAAGTTCTGCCCCTGATACTACCACTAGCTCAGTATACCTCAAGAGATGTTCACTGACGACCATAGGAGGTCACAAGTGTGGAAATAACTGGCAAACTTGATAAGATACAAAGTAGGGTAATCATACAGTAACGAGTGGATTTTACATTTCTGTGACCTATGTTGTCCAAGCAACTGTGAAGCGATCAGTTTTCTAGTGACCTGGGGCTCATTTTAAAGAACTAAGTTAAATTATGCCTGTGATTGTTGTGATATTTAGATAACCCGTGTGCAGCATCTCAGGTAATCAGCATTTATTGTATGAGTAAGTATTAGCTACTTTACTCATGGCTGAAGCAAAATACCCAGCAAAGACAACTTATGGAAGGAAGGGTTGATTTGGGGGGGTCATAATTCGAGGAAGCAGTCCCTCGTGATGGGGGAGGCATGGCATCAGGAGAATGAACCAGCCAGTCACATGGTGTCCAAAGCCAAGAAGCATCAAGTGATTAATGCTGGTACTCCTGGCTTTTTCTTTTCACCCCACAATGAACCCCAGTCCATGGGATGATGCTGCGCACATTCAGGGTGGGTTTTCCCTCGCCAAGTAACTGTCTCTATAATCCTTTATACTGTAGGAGTATGTTTCCATGGTGATTCTAAAGTCCATAAACAAACTGACAATGGAGATTCACCATCACCGAGTGACACTAAGAGGGGATTGATATGAAAGGAAAACAAATGCCTATCTCCTCAGCACAGAGATTATCATGAAGCAGAGCAACGGGAGCTGAATGCTTTGTCATGCTTGGCGCTCATGTTGGCAATACCCACATTGGACAGCTCGAAAATGCCAGAACTGCAGCTCTGAGGATCTGACACCCTCTTCTGACCTCCTCAAGCACCACATATGAACGTGCACACTCACATACATGTAAATAATAGAAATAATAAAAATAAACCATTTTTAAAGCTAAGAATTGAGGAACAGAAACTTAGAGCACATCAGGCTATGAGATCCAGGTTCCATGGCCAATCCTACCATGAACTAACCATAACCTTGACCAAGTTCCTTAGCTCTTCTGAGCTTCTTTTTATTCAACAATGAATATGGCTGCCCTGTGATATTTCCATGGCTGCACTGTGGCAAGAAGAGAAAGAAGTCAAACATGAGCCAACTCTACAGAACTGTAAAACAAGGCATTGTAGTGAAGAGAGTCTTCTTAGGCCAGCAGAATGGCTCAGGGGGTAAAGGGGCTTGCCACCAAGCCTGATGATCTGAGTTTAATTCCCAGGCTCCCAATGGCAGGAGAGAGAATTGACTCCTACTGGTTGCTGTCTGATCTCCATATGCACACCATGACATGTGCACACTTATGCACACATGCATACATGTACATAATATATAAAAATGTAAATAAATGAGGTCACTGTTGAGTGTTCATATACGTGTCTATTTTAATCTGTTTGGTGTGTTTTTTTCTATTTGGTAGCTTTATCTATTTACTTCATGTTTTCCTGAAACCACTCCCTCTATCTCTTAAGTGGCAGGCTAGGGATGAGGCTCAATTAGTGGAGTACTTGCCTAGCACACTTGAAGCCCTGGGTTCGATCCCCAGCACCACGCAAACCTGACATGGTAGTGCACACTTGTGATTTTGTAACTCTGGAGGTGGGGACAGGAGGAACAGAAGTTCAAGGTCGTGCTTGGCTACATAGAGAGTTTGAGGCCAGCCTGGGCTACATAAGACTCTGTCTCCAAAAGAAAAGAAAAGACCTTGTCTCAGAAAAAAAAAAGATAATGATGATGACAAAAATATATTTCTTTCTAGTTACAAATGGGAAATTTCTACAAAATTAAGCTTAAAAAAGATACAGCAGAGTGTGAATATGATCCTATCTAGTCTATATAAAAGCAGAAATGATAAAACACTACACTCATCTGCTCCATCTTCTATTTTTTAATTATTGAAGGGTTTTGTACACACCTTTTTAAGAAGCACACACAATAAAGGTGAACACCAGTTTGGGATACTGTGGAGGCTTGGAGAGAACTGAAGCTGATGGCGGACAGGTGTCCACTGTCACCTTCAGTGGTCTGTGTTTTTAACCATGTCACTTTCTGAAACACAGGTGCAGTTTTTGCTCTAGTTTTATTGTTTGTTTGTTATATTTTATTTATTATATTTCAGAGCACATGTTCATGTGTCTTTGCATTTATGCCTGAGAAATACACACACGCACACATGTGGAGGGCAGAGGTCAACACTGAGCATCTTCGTCAATCACTCTCCACCTCATTTTTTGAGGCAGGGTCTCTCGATGACCCTGAAGTTCACTGCCTTCAGTCTGTCTCTTCCCCACTATCGAGATTACAGGTGCATCCCACAGCACCTGGCTTTTGCATGCGGGTTCTTGGAGACCTGACTCGGGTCCACATACTTGCATGTGAGCACTTTACCAACGGAGCCATCTACCCAGACCTCTATGGTTTCTTTTTTTTTCTACTTGGCAGCAGGAAGCAGAGGCATCAATGAACCTGGATCCTGAGAACAGTGTACAGGACAGGGGTGACACTGTGATCCCTCTCCACATAGAAACATCACATTCCCTGGAGACCTTCTGGCTGGAGGTCCAGACAAGGCCCCTGCTCTGATCTCAGGTTCACCTAGAGGTACTCAAAGGAAAAGTGAGGGCTAGAAAGGACTTCAGAAAGAGCCCACAAGACTAGAAACACAGTGGACAGACCATATGTCAAAACAGAACTCTGACCAAAACCTGTGGCCACTCTCCCAGAAAGCCAGTGCCTAGGTATGGGCAGCCAGCCTGCTCACTACTCATCAGAATACTGTCCCTAATTATTGCTCCAGGAACCCAATGAGTCCCATAGCAGCGGGCCTCATCGTCAGTATTTGACTAATAAGTGAAAACTTCCCTAATTATTTTCCCACTTCTAGCTTAAAGCCAGGCAGAGAAAATAAAACATTCCCTAACTAGTTCCATAGGCTGCCTGGCTTGTAGTTAGTCTGTTCCAGCATCCCCGGGCAAGGATCCTCCAGCTGAAATCTTCCTCCTTTACTCTGTAAATGTTGCCCATTCCCATGCCTGCCTTCGGGTCTCTTCTGACTGCAAGTGACAGTGGCTGGCTCCCTCGCCTCAGCACACTGTGTATAAACAGCCTTTCCCTGTCCTACTTAGTGAGCCTCCATCCATTTCTGCTCTCCTTTAGGACACCTCGGCTACCAGGGCTCTGCAACATTACAACCGCAAAACATGACATTCCAATAATTAGTAAAATATGACAAACTGCATATGCGCACAATGACTAACGTTCATACAAATTATTCCATCAAATTCAGGGGAAGCAAAAGAGATGGCCTCTAAGCCCTGTGTGTTTATGCATGAATTTTGATGGACAGCTGAGAGAGATTTTTTTTAAATATAATTTCTAATACAGCTCTTTCTTTTTGGCCCCCTGCCTCTGGACTTCCAGGTGCTGGCTATCAGGGCTTCAGGGAGGCACTGGCTTCCAATGGAGCAATGCCAAAATTGATCCTGGTATAATAAGGAGCTTGACACCCCAACATTATCCAGCGAGAACAGAGCATCTAAATGTAGCTGAGCCCAGCAAGAATGATGACAGGAAGACAGGATGGTGAAATCTCCCCAGCACTCATAGGGAGAAGGCACAGAGTGCTGAGCTCAGGTGCAGGGTGTTCCTCTCTTCTCTGAAAGAGGCAGGCAGTTTAGAAGCATCCAGACAGATGTGAAGGCAGCAAGGAGCAAGACATGCCATCCAGAGGCACCCCATGGGTGTGGCAAAAGAAACTCATAAGTCTCCAGAAGTGATGATTGTTCCCCTAAAGTTTCTGTGTGTATGACTGGTGCTCCATGTGTCTACTTGGATAGAGACCATTGGAAAGTAGGGCTAGAGGGAGGTGGGGATAACCCTGCCGTGATGCTTAGGGTTTGGATTTTCTTGTTATTTAGCAGCACAAGACAGGATCGTCTAGGGAGAAGGAGCCTCAGCTGAGAGGTTGGTTTTGGCACACTAGCCCTTGGGCCAGTCTCTGGTGTGCTTTCTTGATTGATAATTGATGTGGGGGGCCCAGATAACTGTGCCACCCTTGGGCAGGCAGGTGTATGAGAAGCAAGCTGAGTGAGACATGGGGAAAAGGCCAGTAAGTACCATGGTCTCTGCTTCACTTTCTGCTTTGAATTCCTCCCTGACTCCCTCCACAGGTACTATAAGCTGTAAGATGGAATAAACCCTTTCCTCCCCACATTGCTTTTTGTCGTGCTGTTTATCATACACAGTGCTCTGAAACATCGCTTCGGGAAGGTGTCCCCCACTAGATACAGGTCTTACCTTCATTTGTTCCTACTGACATGTCATACAGGGCCTTAGTGAGTACGTTTGTCAGTCCTGGTGGCTAACTGATGTCCCGTGTCCTGAAAATGAGTGACAACGTTAAAATCAAATTTAAAAGGTGGGGATCCAGGCTGGTGATGTAGCTCCCTTGGCAGCGAGAACAAAACTTGTTTGATCCCCAGCACTGCATAACACAGGGCATATTATGATGTGAGAGATGCCTGTAATCCCTACACTTGAGAAGTGAAGAGAGGAGGATGGGGAGTTAAAGAGCATCTTCACTACACAGTGAATCCAAGGCCAACTGAGTCTACGTGAGAGCCTTTCTCTAAATAAATAAATACTTTAAATTCAAAATTTAGATAGGAACCTTTATAGCCAGCACTTCAAGCTACCTGGACTTATGAATGGTTCCTACACCAATCTAACACATGCCAGCCATGACTCATTGCACCTGGGGGAGTCACTGAGGGATGTCCCCGGGGGTGAGAGAGATCCAGCTCCTTCCTCTGCTTTCCAGATCTCCAAAGCTAAACTTCCCTACACTTCCAAACACACACACACACACACACACACACACACACACACACACACACGAGGAAAGAAGGAAGCAAGGAATAACAGAAATAGGAAAGGCACATCAATCCCCCCAAAAAGAGTTCCAATAAAAACTCGGGTCAACATTCCCAAACTGAATTACATGACCTCCCTTCCAGTGCTTATAATTCCCCAGAACAGGGTCTCCTACAGAACTCAGACCTGCAACAAGCCAAAACAGGAAAATTCATTTCTGTGCACATCTTAATGCGGCGGGGGGGGGGGGGAGGGGAGTGGGCTGATGTGGGATGTTCTTCTGTATATGTGTTGCTTTCATTGGTTGATGAATAAAGCTGTTTTGACCAATCGCTTAGCAGAGTAAAGCCAGATGGGAAATCCAGAGATTATATATATAGAGAGAGTAGGCAGAGTCAAGGAGACAGTCTCTGGAACCTTACCCAGTAAACCATAGCCTCGTGGCAATACACAGAATAATAGAAATGTGTTGTTTTAAGTTGTAAGAGCTAGCCAATAAGAAGCCTAAGCTATTAGTCAAGCAGTGTTGTAATTAATATAGTTTCTGTATGATTATTTGGGTCTGAGCAGGCCAGAAACGAAAGAGCAGTCTCTGCTTATAGTGGGCTGGTAAATCTCTGTAAGAACACACGTCTCTGCACACCTGTTTGCCCATGGCAGGGGGAGTGGTCTGCTAGATCTCAGTAAGAACACATCTCTACACACGTGTTTTCCCATGGCAGAGAGAGTGGTCTGCTAGATCTCGGTAAAAATACATTTCTGTATACACCTGCATTTATCCATGGCAGAAGGAGTGTTCTAAAGGAAGACCCAGCCCTCAGTGGGTGTCACCACCTTAGTGGGTGGCTACATAAGAACTCTAATGTAGCCTGAACCTGTGAACAAGTCAGTGAGCCAGCCACCATGGCTTCTGCTTCAAGCGCCTGCCCCAACTTCTCTCAATGATGGGTTACAACCTGGAAGAGTAAGTCAAATAAATCCTTCCCCCCCCCAAGCTGTTTTCAGCCAGATCATCTTATCTTATCACAATAAAAAAGAAGCTAGAACAATGCTGTAGCAACCCCAGGAGGTTGGAAGCACAATGAGTACTCACAGTGTTTCAGAAACTGGAGGGAGGCCCCAGCATAGGGGCTACATGGAGTGTCAAAGCCAAAGATGAGAACAGGAGATGGGAGACAGTGTGGGAGCCAGGCAATCGGGGGTGGTGGAGCAGAGCACCTAGGGTGCATTCACCAGCCCCAGCTCTGGTCTTCCTGCCTTCTGTTCATTTGTCATAGCTCTTAAGAGCTGACCTGGGAGCTTGCACAGGCCTAGTGATCCAACCTCTACACAGCCTCGGGAGGACACAGACTGCAGACCTTCAGGGTACTAAATGGCTACATTCAGGGTACAAAGGCAGGGCCGGGAATGGTGACTGCACAGCACGGTACCTAGCAGAACGGAGAGTGTGACACCGAGGAGTCCCGGGCAGGCTTTGCAACTCCGGCACTTGGCCAGCCTGGAGAAACAGTTGGTGCCTTACCACATGCCCATGCCCAAAAAGAGGCACCTGTGCCACAGCCGAGTGCAGACATGTGGAGCCTCTAACATCTCCCCAGAAAATGTTCCATAGCTGCGCTGTCCAACAAATTAGGCACTAGCCACGCATGCAATCGGAATTCATTAACATTCCATTGAAAATGCCCAGAGTTAGATGTGCCTGGCTGCTCTGTACAGAACGGCACAGACACCGGGCAGCTCTGCCACCAGAGGTGACTGAACCAATATAAACAAAATAGTTAGCCATCCACGACAGCCCGGGAACTATCAGTTTGGGCTCAGAGTGTACTAAATCCGTAATCTGGGGAAACAGGTGACTCAGTTGGTAAAGTGTTTCTCATACCAGCATGAAGACTCAAGTTCAAGCCCCCAGAACCCACATAAAAGAGGCAAGTACAGTCTCACATATTATAATCCTAGTTGTGGGGAAGCAGCGACTGTGGATCCTGGAGCCCACTGGCTGAACTGGCAAGTGCCAGGTTCGAGGAGAAAACCTGTCTCAGAAAAGAACAGTGAAGGAAACACCTACCTGGCCTCCATATATGCACACACACATTTGCACACACATGAACATATACATACAGACATACCTTTAAAAAATCACCAAGCAAATATTTTAAATGGCTGTAATAACCTCACAACATAACAGGAGAAACCTCAAGTTCAGGGCTCGTACATTAGCCAATTCAGCTAATATCTGTGACCCTAGAGAATCTGACTTAGCCGCTTTGATTCTTTTCCGCTACTGTGCATGATGCGTATAGGATGGGGACATGTGTGGGATGGTTTACTGGAATCACAAAATAGCATCCCTCTCCCCAGGAGGGACTTTGAGTAGTCATTGCCTTTTTGTCTCCAGCCACAGTTTACATAGAGAACACAGCTGGTCATGTGTAAATGATTCCTGGTACTCGACTGACCTCTGGGAGGGTCCGGACACTGCTCCTCCACACAATCCTAAATGCTGTGAGAGCTATCGGGGTGCATTCATTTACAGCACTACAGTGGGGAGGAAGGCCATCCCACTGCCTCAAATAAAGACGTGAAATGTACCTGTCATGTTTTGTTCCCATAAATCAGCCCCTGGAAAAGTTTTGAAACTCCGCTGCTGGCAAACTATGCAACAGAGAAATGACAAAGGGCCACATAACTCTTCTGGAAGCCACCTGCAGCTCATCAACAGGATGAGAAGCCAAGCATCAAAGGGAGTACACAGAGCCCGCATCAAAGAGAAGGCAGAGGAGGGGAAGATCTAGTTAGATTTCATCTCTCTCTTCATTGCCTGCTAGCTTCCTAAAACATGGGTGATTATAAACACTCAGGCACACATGCAAGCAAAGACATTCATACACATACTAATAACTCAATCTGAAGCATTCACACCAGCATGCGTGCACATGCACATACGCGCACACACACACACACGCACACGCACACACACACACACACACCACATATGCACACGCTTCATAGAACAACATGGTGGAAACAGCTTACATTCTCTGTCACTTCAAAGGACTCTTAGAGGTCCATCAGTCACCAGCTCTGACTTGTACATTTCTTCTATGAATGAAATGATTTGTCCTTCTGAACCTGATTCAACCCCCTTGTCACTAAGTCCCTGGCAATGATTGATTCTGAACTTGGGACTCTGGGCAGGCCAGGCACCACCCCCAACATAGAGTGACTTGGAACACCTGTAGAGGATACTTCTGTGTGAGCTTCTCCTGAGGAGAAACAATGAAACCATTCTACCCTAGTGTAGTTCAGTGAAACAATGAGTTACAATGGGGTTAATTACAGCAATATAAGCCACTGAAGAAACACCCCTGTCAGTCTCTGTCTGTCTGTCTTTTTCCCAGCAAATGTCATCAATCTATAAACCCTTAAGAAAGCATGGGCTGTGTCATGTGATTTCCCAAAAGTTCTCTTCTTTAATCTTCTCAACATGATTTACTAAGATAGAACATCTTACTTCTCTGTAAATACTGTGCCCAGACTCACAGAGCCAATCAAGAGCTGGAATCAGAATAAGACTCCTGTCCTGTCTCTCTTCAACATTAGGATATAATGTCTCACCAAAGGTAAAGGACAGGTGAAACGTAGCCCAGTTTGTACTGTATAAACCAGGCTAGGCTGCTGCCCACAGTAATCTCAGCACTGGGGAAGGAGAGTCAGGGGGATCAGAAGTTTGGGGCTATCCTTGGCTATATAGTGAGTTTGAGGCCAGCCTGAGCTACAGATCCCATCTAAGTGGAGTGATGAAGAAGAGACGGAGGGACGGCAGGAGGGAGATGGCATAATGGGAGAGGAATTGTGTTGGTTTTCCCAGTGTCTGCCATGTGAAGGGCCATCTTCCCACTCACATGAAGAACGGGTTCACTGTTGACACTGGAGTGGGGTCCCCCATATCTTCCTGCAGGCTGAATGACCTCTTGGATTCCTCTGCACCTCTGAACCTCTGCCACTATGCCAGGTGGGCAATATTGATCACATTATTACCGGGTAACAAGCAGATCCATGAAGCAAGCGCCAGAACTAATTGGGTCTGGTTTGCTATAGATCTGAGTTTTCTGGCTGAGCAAATTGCAAATTGAATTAAGCCAGAGATGGAAGATGTTTCTGGAGTCCTGGGTGCAGTTGTGTTTCTTGAGATCCTTCTCTGTGAGTTCTGGGGCAGGAATCAAAGAAGTAAATTCCCAGTGCTGATTACAGGGGTCTTTCCTTATATTAATAACACAAAAGAGAAGAGGGACAGCTACGGAATCAGAAACAAACAGGCAGCCAATTGCACTGGAAGCCGAGCACCTGCGAGGTTTTATACCCCCACCCTGTCTATCTTTTTCTCAGCTGTCCACTGGCAGCCATTTTTATTTTACCCATTTTACGGTAAGTAAACTGAGGGCAGTATTTCTAACTTGGCTTTTGCTTTGGCAAGTCTATTCAGAAAGCAGTACAGAGTGATTTAGAAGGATCTAACAATCTGGCAAGGAGAGAGGTTTCTGGAAGCAAATTTTGCCCAGAAATTTAAGAATCTTTGAGAAGGCTGTGGCAGAACAACCACACACATGCCCAGTGAGTGGCTAATGACCTGCCCACTCCTGAACCAGCCCAGATATTGGGTAGGAGAGCCAATATGTCTGTCTAAACGTTCCCAGCCTGAAAGAAGCAATCGCATTACTGAGTTATGTCCAAGAAGGCATGAGCAGAAAATTTCAGAGGAATTCTGAGCAAATTGACACCTTCTAAAGGAGGACATGAAAGATGAAAAGCCCTTTCTTTTCCATGTTACTTTGTCTTGAATAGGGGCATGATGTCTGGAGTGGCAGCAGTTGCTTTATAAGCGTGAGGCAACAGAGAGAAGACCAGGAAAGATTAGAGAAGGATGCAGAGAAACTGGCCAGATAAATGAGCATCCCTCTCATTTACATCAACAACCACTTAAAGAATAACGGGACCTTCATTGGCTTAAGTTCCTTATACTGGGTCCTCTGTTCCCTAAGGCCAAACACTTGCACTGCGGAAATTCACGATGGAGACTTCTGCGAATGGAGGAGGGTCTCATGCAACAGCTGGTTACTTGGATTCATTTCTCTTTCCTCATGTAACCCTTGTCAAAGTACTGAGGAAGGTGAGGGTGGATGGGGAAGATGGATGAGAGCAGGCTAACCCTGCAAGCCCTGCACGCTCCCGTTGAAAGCAATTTACCTTCCAAGCGAGGCAGGTGGCAGGAGTTGGAGTCACAGCTTCAAACAATAGAAAATGATTCCTGAGTGGCTTCCAGTGGAGGACCAACTGGCTCCCCTGCCTGCCAACTGAGTGGCTGCCCAGAATCCTAGGACCATAGCTGCATTACCAGGCCATGACCACTGCTCTTCTCTCCATCCTGACCCATGCTGGTGTCTAAAGAAAAAAGCTTGCTCTGTCTTTAGTACAGTCTACTGGGTCTCATCTTACATTGTCCAAGCACTCAATGTCACAGAGGGGGGAACTCCTATGGCACACCCTCCAGCTGCAGCATGTCACCTGGAGACCCCTCAGCCGTCACTATCAACATTCACAAGGCTACAAGGCATCCACTAAGGTGGGTCCTTGTGTATTATGACTGCTTTTGCCTGACTCCTACAAATCCCCGCACATCTTAAAGGACTGGTCCCTATGATGGTTAATCTCAATACAGACGAGCTCTAGAGTCACCTGGTAGACCAGACTCTGGGCATGTCTGTGAGAGTTTCTTGACTGGGTTAATGGAGGTGGGAAGATCCACCCGGAATGTGGGTGGCACTCTTCCATGAGCTGGAGTCCTGGACCAAATAAAAAGGAGAAAGGGAGCATGAGCTGCTTCCAGCCTTGGTCTGGAAAGGACCCACTCATGCTTAGATGTTCAGGAGCATGACTTGTGTGTGGCTCAGGCCGTGACCCAGACCCACAGACACCGCAGATGACAAGAAACAGGGTGGTTTCCCAGTGACCATTCCACACCTGCATCAGTCAGGGTTCTCTAGAATAATGGAACTCACAGAATAAATACATATAAAGGGGGTTTATTAGAATGATTTCCAGGCTGCAATCCAGCTAGCCCAGCCATGACTGGCTATAAACAGAAAGTACAAATATCCAGTAGTTGCTCAGTCTGCAGGCTGGATGTCCCACGTGGTCTTCAGTATAGTCTGGAATCTCAAAGAAGTAGGCTTCAGTGAAAGAAAGGGTGTGCTAGCAAGGCAAGAGCAAGCAGGCAACGAGCAAAAGCTTTCTTCTTCCATGTCCTTATACAGGCTTCCAGCAGAAGGCATGGCCCAGATGAGAGGCGTGTCTTCTCACCTCAAAATCCAGACCAAAGGCATGTGTCTTCCAACCTTAAAGGCCTGGACTAGAGGTGGATTCGCCCACTTCAAAACAAGCACAAATAATCTCTCATTGCCGGATTGTAGTTTAATCTAGATGTAATCAAGTTGGCAACCAAGAACAGCCATCACAGCACCAAAGCCAGGAGGCTGGCCCCACACTCGGAGCTGCACTCCCAGCTTCCAGTAACATTGGGAGAATCATCTCCCCTGATGTGATGTTGAAGCTAGAGGGACAGGAAGAGAGTTAGGATGAGATGGACACATGGCCCACATGACCCTCCTTTGGCTTCAGGGAAACTGAAGCAAGCCCCTCTCTTCTTTTCCCCTTCCTGCGCTCCCACTGAAAGACAGTGCACAGACATACCCTAATTCAGTCGTCACACTGTGTACCTGGAAAACTGGAGTCCCCCCACTGTCCCGTGGAGGCCCCTCCCACAGTTAGTGCTCATCGTAATAATGTAAGGTACGTACTACAATTATCGTGTTTGATAGAGAGCGAAACTAAGGTACAGAGAGATAATTTGCTCCGACTTCTCCAGAAGCTAACTCTTACATGCAATAAATGCCCATTAATTATCAGCCAGAACAAAATGCACTGTGTGTATTTATATGTTTATATGTTTTATATATACATTTATATGTTTGCACATGAGTGTGACGTGGATGCACATATGTAGGACCAGGGTGCATGCCTGACTGCCCCTGTGCCACAATCAGACTTAGGCTGTGCAGAGGGCTCCTCACTGTACAGCACTGTTGAAGGCACACGTGTCTGCTGTGGCTCTCTTAAAGCAAGCACCAGGTCAACTGACCTTTCCTTGCAGTGCTGGGGATTAAACTTGGGGCATTCACATGCTAAGCAAGCTCTTTTCTTCCTGGCTACATCCCTGGGCCTTGGTCTCAAGACAGTTCAAGCTGGCCTTCAGCTTCCTATCACTCGGCCTCAACCTCTCCCAACTGCTGGGATTATAGGCACTTATAATGGAGCATGCCCAGCTCACACGACATCTTCAAGACCCTCTAGAAAGATAAACATGGTGGAGATGTGCCTTACTTCATCACCTCCCACACCCCATCAACCACGCAGCAATGCAAAGTGTGTGCATTCTGCCCCTGCTACAGTTGAGGGCACCGACCCAGGGTTTCTGTGACTTTCCCAGGCTCCCACAGACAGGGCTCATTGGTTCACAGACCCCAGGCTCATGTTACATCATGAGATCGTGAAGGAGAGGGCTTTCCTGGGAGGCAGACAGGGCTTACACACAGTTATTAGTAAGCACATCCTGTTCACCTACCAGAGGCTGGAGCACTTCTGTGGTAGGCAGAGCTCGGGAAAGGCTCCGTGTTCAAAGCCTTGTTCGAATCCTCAAAGCCTTGTTCGAATCCTTCTTTACAAAGTATAAACTGGTCCCCATTTTTTCGAGTGTTTATTCAACATGACTGTGTTTTAATTCTGTAATTGCATTCCAAGTATTTGGCCTGAGAGGATAATTGGACAATTACAGAGACATATGAGACAAGCCTGTTGGTTAGAGACATTACTACAATAGGAAAAATCTGGGGGAAACCACATAAGAACCAGACATCACTTAAACGACCCGACGCCTGACAGGCCTATGCATCCACAGAAGCTGCCACTGTGGACCGATGAGAGAGGTATCCACGGTGGGGACACCTGCTAGTTGCTTTGGTCTGATTCAAACATTGAGGTTACTCTTTTTCTAAGACGTGAAGCTGGGAGGGGAATAGGCATGTGGGGAGATCTGTGGGGTAACCGGAAATAAATATAATCATATTTTGTTATATATGTATGAAATTCTCAAAGGTAAGGAAAACATTTTTAAATGGGAGACTACACATGAAAAATAAAAATAAGACATTTAGTAAACGAATAAAAGCTCAGAAAGCAGCCTATTCAAGGCGTTAATAAAGATTATTTCAGGTGTGAGACTTGTAAATAATGCTTGTCTTCTTGGGGGCCAGAGAGATGGCTCAGTGGTTAAGAGCACTGGCCGCTCTTCCAGAGGGCGAGGGTTTGATTCCCAGCTCCAACACAGTGGTTCACAACTATCTGTAATTCCAGTCCCATGGGATTTCACATCATCTTCTGGCTCCATAGGCATCAGACATATACATGGTAGATGGACAGATATACAAACAAAACACGTGAAATTCAAAGTTAAATTTTTTTAACTTTTATTAAAACTTAAAATTAAAATAGTATTAAATTATTTTAAAATTAAACTAAAATTTAAAAACAACATTTGTTTTACATACCTGTACTTTTCCTCTAAAACAATATACTCCTGCAGTTTTATAAGATGTAAAATACACTTTTCAGTGAAAGAGGCCCCGACATGCCTCTGAGGAATAAGCCTTGTATCTACCAGCGTTACCCCAGGAACACCCTCCCGCCCCCACACTAGCTAACCGACCCTAAGACAGGCCCTACTTTCTAAGTCAAGAACGGGGGACATGGATGAGGAAGGCATTAAACAACTCACAAATCCAGAAACCATAAAATCCCCCATATTTAGAAAATCACGAAAGCAAATGGAGCAGAAGGAGAAACTTGACAGCCAGTTTCTCCCTGTACCCCCCGGGAGGCCCAGCCAGTAGACGGAAAACCGTGGACTGTGTCACCAGCATAATCTCAAGTCAAAGAGCCCAGTGACCTGCTCCTGGGCCCACCAGAGGGAAGAACCCCAGACGTGTCAGTGGATGTCTTGGTGGTTACCTGGAAGCTGCCCTGCAGACCCACCCACGCCCCTGGGTTCCTCACTCACTGGCATGATGTGGGATTAGACTCCAGAAACAAGATCCTCCCCAGGGGCTCACAGAGAAAGAGCTCAGCGGAAAGCATATGAATGGTGACATTTTTTTGGAAGATCATCAAAACGAAGCAAACGTCCACCCATCCCCCAGCAAGCGAGACGCTCTTCGCAAATCCCACCTCAGAAGTCGCAGCACCCACTCAGGAAAATGCATTCCAGTGGGTCAGTTATGGTGTCTGAGACCTTCATCCTTGGTGCTGGCCCCAGGACGGCTAAAAGATGATGGGAAAAAATTCCTCCCTAAGGGAGGGTGTGGGAACCTTAAGGACAGGCTCCACGCATGAGTGGATGGCGCTGTTTTAAGTAGAAATAGTAAAAACACAGAGTAAAAGTGGTTATCATGAAGGAAGTTTTCTTTTCTTTCTTTTTTTTTTTTTTTTGACAGAACTTCATCTAGTTCAGGCTGGCCTCAAGCTCCTGAGTATTTTGAAGATGTCCTTGAACCCCCGAACCTCCTACCCCTGCTCCCCCAGTGTCCCAAGTGCTAGGACTCCAGGCAATTACAGCTATGCCGGGTATATATTGTCTTAGGGGTGGGACCACCCGATGCTTTGTGAGTGCTAGGCAAGCACTCCTCAACTCAAGAGCTTTGCCCTCATCCCAAGAACTTTCTGGACTCACAGGCAGCTGCATGTGCCATCCAGCTGTGCAAAGAAAATCTTATGGTTGGTCAGGAAACACTAAGCAAGGGCAAGACACAGACAAGAGCTTTTACTACGGTGTCCATGGGAAGAGAAAAGGGGAGGGCAGGAAATCAAGGTAGGACTGGCTAGAAAGGTTGTATTCCCAGCACGGGGGAGGTAGAGGCAGGAGGATCTGTGGAGCCTGCTGGCCAGTCAGTGTACATAATCAGGTTCAGTGAGAGACCCTATCTCAAAAAGCTAAGGCAAAGAAGTGATTGAGGAACATACATTTGATGTCAACACATACACGCACGTGTGCACAAGCACACACATACATGCACGCATTTGCACATATACATGTGTTAAAGTCAAGACCTTTATTTTTTATGAAGTGGCATTTCTGGAATTGGGAGATCTGTCCAGGGTCAGCAAAGCCGCAGACATCAAAACAGCCAAGGCTCAGCGATGCAGGCCTGTAACCCCAGCTTCTGGGGAGGTAAGGCAGAAGAACCATAAGCAAATTTGAGGCTAGTCACTACTTCAAAATAAATCAAGTTTTTAAAAGGGCTGGGATGGATCTCTGCGGTAGAGTGGTTACCTTCATACACAAAGGCCTGTCTTCAATCCCCACTACTGGGACACTAGAGCAAAACACATGCTGAACAGAGTCCCACTGGCCACACTGTGCCACACAGAAGTCAGTGGGCTCAGATGACCCCTATTAAGTCAAAAGAATTCCATTGACTAATCAATACCCCAGCAAATAGAAAATCACGGCAAGGAGCGAGGCCCAGAGGGAGGCCAGTGCTTCCATAGAAGGGGCACCAGAAAAAGACACCAGCTACAGTAAGTGTCAGACTGTGTGTGAGGGACCCTGGGAGTCACACCACGACACTCAAACATCTGAGACCTACGTTTTCAGGCTGGGATTTGAGTCAACTCCAAGACCCAATGTGCCAGGCAGAGGCTGCCATTTTCCTCCATTTCTCTCTGGGTTCATCCTACAGATAAAAATTGGGATCTGATGAGTAACTCAGGCCCACGGGGGAGATGGGTGGAGGGAGCCAGTAAGGGGGAGAGGCACTCTTTCTTCTGTTCGTGCCAAAATCAAATTCCAAGGACTTGGGTGGCCGCCGAGCCTCAGAGGTTCGTCGGGAAGTAAGGCATGTTTAGAATGGAAATGTGTCTGGTCGGCATCCACACAAAGATGGGGGAGAGACGATCCTTTTCCTCTGACCCACTCACCTGCGGAGCCCCCCATCTGTGTAAACAGAGGGCTAGAACCACCCACCTGCTCCAGTGACCCCCTCAACACAGGTTCCAGCATGTCTCCTCAAAGGGGACAGATAAGAGAGCATATTCTGCACTGCGCTGGGACACTTACACAGTGTGCTCTCTCCATCAGCCAGAACAGAATCTCACTTAAACCCTCTCACAGAGAGAGACAGACGTCCATCTGGCCGTCTTGTCTGACTCACATCTGGGATGGTCAGGAGAACAGCAATGGCTCCTCTGGGCCACCGTAGGCCTTATTTATTATCCACAACAATGTCTCAGCTGGGAGGGCCTCGCATCTGCCGGCTTACTCCATCTGCTCGCCAGACTTGTCTGCCAGGCTGCTTCGGGGAGCCAGGAGGATCCCTGGAGAGAGTCCCTGAGCATGGTCGGAGGTGGCATTTGTTGATGTTGGCCACGAGGGTCCCTTTATGTGCCTGGGTTTGGCTGGAAGAGGCTCAGAGCCAGCTCAGACTGCCAGCCCCACTCAGCAACGGAAATAGATGCCTTCTGGCTCTAGGAGACACAGGCCTTCTGCTACCTGGATGAACGGCACCTGTGTGCTTTCTTGACCTTGCCGCCTCTCTCTAGAACCCTGAGCCCTTCCTGCTCATCAGGAGAGAGGTTTTTTTCTCCATGTCCGCTCCTAATCCACCCCTCACTCAAAAGGCCTGTCTCCCCCAGCCTGTTAGCAGCGACCTAAACAAGTACCTGATACCCCTGCACCAGGAAGAGACACCCACCCGAAGACCTCCCATATGGACTCTGAGGGTTTCCAGATCCAACTACAGTAATCATTTGATTCTTCCCAGGCACTCAGCAATCTATAGCTCCATTTCCGAAGCCAGTCTTCTTCTCTTTAAAAGGCGAGCTCTCTTCCCAAGCGCTCCCCACATGTTCATTTGCATAGGGCTGAGCCTTTGCTCACCAGGCTTGAACCACCGCACAGGTTCCCGGACAATGCTAAACATAGGTCCCCAGCCTGTGACTCCACCCTCCCCACTTGCAGCCGCCCGAGTGGACGATGCATAAACCCAAGTCCCTACCCTGTGATTACAGGACACCCAACTTTGGTAGTCCGCAGCATTGTCTCTGAAACTATTCTTAGCTCTCTGGCGCCATCTTCTGGAAATCTTTGATTACGACTGAGCTGAAAGGGCTGCTTCCCAGGAACGTGTCCAGTGGATTATAGACCCCACCCCATCAGTTCCTGTTTGTATTAAAATGATCCAGAGCTGGTGGAAAGATTATGACTAGGAACTGACTCATCCATCCTAACCGCGTACACTAACCCACACTTCCCCACCGTAAACCCCAATTTCTTGCGTGGCAATGACCATAGACATCTGCTGCCTGGCATAAGTTTGTTAATGGAAGGAATATTCTAGATGGTGAAGGTCCCAAAGACGAGGTGTGGTTTCTCTTTAATTGTACCATCAATTGTAATTTTATAACATCATGTTATATATATTATTTTCGCAGCATCAACACCACCTAAAAGTTTATTATTCCGTTCTTAATTTTGTGGGTCCAATACCACACACTCAGAACGTGTGTGTGTGTGTGTGTGTGTGTGTGTGTGTGTGTGTGGCACGAATAATAAAAACTCAAAGAGAGATAATGGGTTTCAAGCTGAAGAACAGGAAAAACAAAGCAAAATAGTCGGGTGGTGATAGCTCACACCTTTAATCCCAGCATTGCAGCACTAGGGGAGGCAGAGACAGGGGGATCCCTGCGAGTTTGAGGCCAGAGTGGTCTACAGAGAAAGTTCCAGGACAGGCTCCAAAGCTACAGAGAAACCCTGAAAGAAAGAAAAAAGCAAAGCAAAGCAGCCAGCCACTAGAAAGACCTTTTACCTCTACCAAATCTTCAGACCAAAAGAACAAGATCCTGTCTCCACGAATCGTCAGACTCCACACTCCAGTGAGTTCGTTTCTTCCCCTTTATATTTCTCTCTCTACCCAGCCATATCGCTCCTGTCTCCACCTCTCTAGTGCTGGGATTAAAGGTGTGTGACTCTCAAATATCGGGATTAAAGGTGTGAGTTACCACACTTGGATCTGTTTCTGGATCCATCTTGTATAGCCCAGGGTCGCCTTGAACTCAGAGAGATCTGCCTGCTTCTGTCTCCCGAGTCCTGGGACTAAAGGTGTGTGCCGCCATTCCCTGGCATCTGACCTTCAGGCAAGTTTTATTTATTAAAATACAAATATCACTACATGTGTGTGAGTGGGGGGAGGTGTGAGTGGGGGTGTGTATGTGTGTGTGGGAGATGTGTGTGGGTGTGTGTGTGTGTGTGTGGGGGTGTGTAGGCAGGTGTGTACCACAGTTTGCATAAGGAGGTAAGAGAAAGCCTCAGGCATACCTCCTTGCCTTCCACCTTGTTCTAGGCAAGGTCTCTTGCTGTTCATACTCCAGGATTTTTGCCCTCAAGCCTCTGAAGATTCTCTACAGCCCCTCTGACCCCGGGGTCACTGGGGTTACAGCCATGCCCCACTGTGATATTTAAACATGAGTTCTGGAAGTGTGAGCTCGGGTTCTCACACTTGTGCAGCAAGTGCTCCACCCACTGGACCATCTTCCCAGCCCAACCTACTTCCTTTTGCCCCAAACTGTCTTTAAGAGGACTTTCCTGCTATCCATCACCTAACTCTGATCAAACAGCCATAGTAAAGCTAGATAGCATCTCCGTGGCGTCCAGAATGACCTGCATGGTTTTGCGCTTGCCTGGAGAACAGACAGGAAGACACATCCAGATGGTTCTCATTCCTGCTGGGCGCTTAGAAGTGTGAGTGTCCTATGATCCTGAAAGGGACTTTTGGTCGTAGACATTTGTCCTCTCAAGCCACTAAGGATACAAACACAGGCGTACTTTCTCCAGGTAGCCTCCCTGCCAGGAAGCTGAGAGCTACCGGCTGCTGCCTGAGGCTCCCCAGACATCAAACGCACTGATTTCGGGAGCTCTTTCAAGCTCAGTTTCCACATCCACTCAGATGCTCAGGGAACAGCTATTTTACAGCCTTCAAATGAAGCAAGCATATGGACGTCACATGGGCCCAAGACGCCATTTCTTGTTACCTGTCCCGGATTTGGCCTTTGTTCCTGTCCCTGCATCTGCACGTGGAGGCAGCTACTGAACTATCTGTGTGTTTGCACTTGCTCTGCCCCAGCGAGAGTTATTAATCTGACTCTAAAAGCTGAGCATTAAACCAAAGCTTAAAGGCAGGAACCAGCACCCCCTTCCCACAACATAATTCATTTTCTGAGCCTTCATTACAAAGGGCGAACTGCATGACCCAAGTGTGGGCTGAGAAGCAAGAAGAAGGCAATAGTGGAGCTGGCATGTTCCCCTAATTAGCTCCTGCCTGTGGCGATGCCTTCGATGAAAACATCCCTCACACTCAAACAGGCTATGACTTTTGCTGGAGTTCCTAGCCAGAGTTAATAACACACCTTGAGATGACTTGAGATGGCTGTCCTACTATGTACTCCGCCTGTCAGTTTAAGAAATCAATAAAACAACCAGCGTCACTTGTCTTGGACTTCCCAGTAATCAACTTGTACAACCTGAGCTAATATATAGCTGTAATCTTCAATCATGTGTCCTTTCACGCCCCTGACCCAGAAGAATGCATTTGTGTTTGCATATGTGTTATGACAATCATTTTCTGGAAACAGCAAATGAGCTAAAAGCAGTTTTATAAAAGAATACTCACCATAAATGTTGAACATAACATATGGATAGTTCTTGATAAACAGTGATGTTTGTAGAACTGTCGCTACCTGGGTCAGTTGAGATCAGTTGGAGTTATGACTTAACCCCTTGTAAAACTCTGTTAGAGATTTCTGTAAAGAATCTCTCATTCCCTGACCACGAGATGCTTTCTGTGCTGTTCAACAGAAGAAAGAGCAAAGCCCTTTGTTAGGAATAAAGACAGGGACAGATAGATTCCCTAGACAGTGTTCAACAGGCACAGTGTACAACAGACAGACAGGGACCACAGAAGACACAGGAAGAGTGAAGAAGAGGATCCAAGGCTGGGCTCACTCTAGTCAATTGACACCAAGGGGGATGTTTTGATTCCATTCTTAATGCAACACCAATGCATTATTGGCCTCTCTGGGTTTAGTATTAATGCGTATGGAAGCATTCATACTGACCACATTTTGGTGCCTCATGTGAGGCACCAAATTAAATCTGTACACTTGTCCTTTTTTTTTTTATTTTTGCCAAAAATGCCAGTAAGACTATTGGAGTCTGGCAGCTGTCTTATGACCATCAGACAGGCATGTAAGAGCTCTCACAGATGGTGGAGCACTAACAGAAAGGCAGAAGCTAGAGTGGCTGACTGCTCCTGCTGACAACTTAAGTTGAGCCTCAGCACCCTCAAGGTGGCTCACAACCACCCAGAACTCCAATTCCAAGGATCCTACACCGTCTTCCAGTTTCTGTGGGCTCCTACATGCATGTGGTGCACATAAAGTCACATAGGCATACACACATACACATTGAAACATAATACATTTTTAAAGTGAGTTCTGGAGCCAGTGAGATGGCTCAGGGGGTAATGGGGCTTTCTGCCAAGCCAATGACTGAGTTCAAACCCTGGAGGCACACGACTCCCCCAACATGTCCTCTGAGCTCCACTTATGCAGCATGGTGTATAAAATAAAAAATAATTACTATAAGTTTTAAATGAGATAATGATAATAGGTAGGCAAGGACAGAGATGAAGTAACTGAGGAAAGTCACATCTGGGCAGCTGTGTTTCTTACAGGATATCCCTTTGTGCTTCAACATCCTTGAGGCTGCAGGCAAGTTGTTCTGAGCTGTGGCAGAAACTAAGGCGCTTCCCTGCACCTATCCACACCTAGAAAGAATGGGGTCACTATAGCATTGTTTGCTTTGTGGTGGCCACGCCCTTCCCCTTTGTGAACTTTCCTAGAGGATCATGGGAAAAAATACTCTAACAGGGATATCCAGTCCATCACAATTTGTAAGGGGAAAGTGGCCACCCTATTTTGTCATTATGCCAAGCACCTCATAAATGTTCGTAAACACATACAAGCTGCAGGTTGGAACCCACCTTAGGGCAGTCCACCAAGCTCTCTTTAAACTATAGTCCAATAAACCCCCACTCACAAAAGTACAGTGTTATCATAAATGCATTCTAGTAAGGGAAAAATCAAACGCAGAAAATGAGATATTCCACTGGGGGGCTATCCAGCCCTGATGTGGCTTTTAGGGTGCTGAGCTCTGCACGAGCCAGGGTTCCCATGGAAGTGGGTAGCTCACACACTCTCACGCATACTCATCCTCTTGACATCAACCCAGCTCGAGGGTTCACGAGCCAGAACCACGCAGTTGAGTTACAGTGAAGGAATCTCCACAATCTTTTCCGTCAGTTTCTGGGTTTGTGTTGGGCCACACTCATAACTGTTCCCAGCCTTGGCTTGGCCAGGCTGGAGTGCAGGCCTTCTAGTCCTAGACTTTATCCACGGCACAAACCATCAGGGAGAGCCAACTCTAGGGTCCAGCAGTCCTTGGGACACTCAGGGATCCAAAGACAGCCTTCTGTTGACACTGGCTTCTCTCTCCATCAGCCCTTTGCCCACTGTGTAGATCTGTCAAACCAGCCAGGCCTGCCTACTTGAGGGGTTGTTGGTTCATGGTTCTTTCTTAGTTGTTGAAGGGGGTTGAAGAGGGCCTGAATATCTCCTGCAGAATCCACAGCCTTGAAGCCATGCTGATTGCCAAAATCAGGTGCAGAGAACAATGAATCGGGCTTTATTTGGTGTGCCTTGACCTGTTTCTTTGAGACCATTTCACACCTGCAATTTACACACTAGGTGTTCCCATCAGTCATTGTGAATTAAAAGAAAATACCAGAATACAAAATGAATGGATGAAACAGCAGATACAGAGGGATTGAGGACCCTCTTTATGGAGCGAGGGTCCATCTTGTTTAAGGCATAGAGATTTGGAGCATGAAGGCACGTGATCTGTCCAAACCCTTGGGAGGACAGGAACAGGGCCAGCCTCGGCTATAGGGTAAGACCATGGTCAACCTAGACAGCATAAAATACTCAAAATACGTAAAACAAACAAAAAGTATTTTTTTCCTTTTAAAAAAGAGTATACAGGAAAACTCCCACTTTTTAAAAAGATTTTTAAAAGTTATTTTTAATTATGTATATGTATGTGGGGGGAGGGTAGGTCACATGAGTGCAGGTGCCTGTGAGGAATGGGGTCACCTGAGGCTACAGCTGTGGTTACAGCCATCTGACATGGGTGTTGGGGACTGAACCGGCTGCTCTCCGGAGGGGCAGCACCCTGGGCATCTCTCCAACCTCTCCCACCAAGTGGACATACACAGAAGAACTCAGACATCAGGAGAACACAGAGCAGCGAACTACAGAGGTTGTTTGCTATGCGCACGCACACATACATCTTTTCCTCAGGGAAATGAGTTCAGAGACGAATAACGTAATAAATTAGTGCAGCGCAGATTTCATTAAATCGAAAATGGAGGTGCTAGTTCCAGAACGATCATCCCTTCCTTCCCTCCGTAATAAATAGACCTTCTGTTCTTTTTCGCCAAACCATCTGTTAATGGATTGACTTATTCCAGGCCTGCTGTTAGAAGCTACAGGCTTTAAATGAGTGGGACCGAATCCTCTCCTTACCTGGCAGCCACAGAGACCCTGGAGTCGGAGCAGCAACTCAGGAGCACCAGCTCTGGCTTCCGTGAGATCTGAGCCAGCTGGAAACTGCACAACCTTGCGATGAGGCTTTGTGTCTGCCAGAAGAGTTTTGTTACAGTGCCCACCTCACAAGGTCACGCTAGAGATCACTTGACTTATTAGCTATTAAGCACTAGGAAGTGAAGACTTCTTAAGTATTCTTATTTTTTGCTTATAAATTTCTTTTTCATTTTGACAGAATCTTGCTATTTAATGTCCAGGCTGCACTTGAAATCACCACACAGCCCGGGTTGATGCTGAGTTCAGGATCTTACTGCTTCGGCTTCCTGAGTATTGTGATTACCGGCATGAACTGCTATGCCAGGCTATGGAGCGTTTTTAAATAAGTAAAATAAAGGGGGTATACCACTCACAGGGCGCAAACAAACATATGATATGATAATCCTCCTTGTGGGGAAAGTGCCCTGATGCTGATGTGTTCTGGATGCTCACAGAGAGAGGTGGATAGACTGAGTCAGGAGGTGGGAAAAGATGCTCAGAAGCAAAAAAATGTCAAGAATCTTTTAGACTTTAGACAGTGTTGGCCATTCTCCTCGTGGCCAGCACAGTTGCTGTGTGATCAATTTGGCCACACCAACTTCTACCTCAGAAAGGAGTTGTTACGGAGATCCCCCTGGACACAGGTTTCTACGAGAGTCTGAAAGGTAACGTGTCAAGAGACAGAAGAAGGGTAGAGTGGCAGAGGAGAGAGATGCCTCAGAGGTTAAGAGTACTGGCTGCTCTTATAGAAGCCCTGGGGTTGGTTCTTAGTGTCCACACTGGGGAACTCACAACTGTCTGTAACTCCTGCTCCAGGGCATCAGACTCCCCCATCTGGCCTCCACAGCCACTGTATTCATGTTCACATACACATACACAGAATTAAAGATAAAACAGAGAAACGAAGGAGAGAGGGAAGGAGAGAGAGAGAGACAGCGTGAAGCCCAGACATTACTAGCGATTTCTAGGAGCCGTCTACCATGCCCTGCCTGAAAGAAAACAAAGCCTGCTGGGTTAGGAGAGTAGGGACTCCTCTCCTTCACTTCATGCCTCTGCCTGTGTGGAGGGACTTTGGGGGAACCACTAACAAGAGCATGACTCTCACCCCTGAAGTTCCTACCCCAACACTACTGCATCAGGCTCCACTCCCGCCTTCTTCCTGGACACAAGCTCTTGTGGGCAGTTCAGCTCCTCTCTGCATACCTCCTGACCCTGCTCCGACTCGTTCACCTATCATCTTGCCCGCTTCAGTTTCTTCTGTAAAATTCCTGCACAAATTAGCTAATGTCCCAGGGAATAAAGGAGTAAGGAAGGTGGGGGAAGGGGAGGAAGTAAGTAAGCCACAGCAGTGGAACAAGACTACCCACCATTGATGTCTGTCATGTCCCCAAAACTCCCAGGGGGAAATAGCTGATCCCCCTCAGAAAGATGAACTCCAGGTGGATTACGGGGCGCCTCTGGAATTTGGTAATTACAGTACCACAAGCTAGGACCTGCTGAGTGTACCCAGGGAGCCTTTTGCCTTGGGTGCAACCGATTTACAAGATTCCCACACCCCAAGAAATAAAAGGTGTTGTTTCCGAGCCAACTTTGTTCATGGAGTTCTCCAAACACATGTTCTGCATGAGCTCAATTACCGCAGGCCTGGGGCCTCCGTTCTGTGTAACTATGGACTATGGGGTGGGCCCCTCAAGACTCTTTGTTTAAATAACTGAGCCCAGGATCCAGAGAACCTGGGACCCTTCTGTCCTTTCCTGTCCTGGATATTGAAGAGCGGTCTAAGGAAAGCATGCACACACTCTGTCCCACTAGGGTCTGTCACAGAGTGCATGCTGTGAACTAGGACCTCTGGTGCTGCGATCCTACAGGTGGGCTTTCCAGGCAGATGCCATCAGCCTCCCCTGGGCCTGGGCAGAAGTCAGACAGGCAAACTTAGCCAGGAACTGTGAGACAGGAGCCAGAAATCTGTGTTTGAATTTACTTTAATGATCGACTATTTCTTGTGCATGCCCCAGTTTGGAAGGCACCCATCTTATCTTGGGGCTGTTACTAGCCTGTGCCATTGTGACTACTCAGCTCGGCTGTTGTAGGGAGTGTAAACAACCACAGAGGATATGGAAGACCAGGGCATACGAGCCCTTACCTTGCCTGCCTGGACATATTTCTGGGCTTTTCTTCAGTATTTAACAGTCAGAGTCTTAATATTAGCTATATCCCTCGCCCTAGGTTTTTTCTGACTCCTTAATTGCTAGTTTTAATTTTATACATGGTTTAAAACATTATAGAGTAAAAGACAATTTGGAGAAGGCCTTGGGGAGATGGCAAAGTTGGCAAAGTGAATATCTTAGGAGCATGAGGTGCTAATCCCTGGAACCCACTAAAAGGTGTGGTATGTACTTGTAGTTTCAGAGCTGGGGGGGAGGGGGCAGAGACCAGGAGGGCACCTAGAGCTCACTGGCAGGCCAATCTAGTCTACCTGGAAAGTTCCACGCCAATGGTAGATACTATCTCAATAAACAAGATGTATAGCACTTGAGGAACAACTCCTGAAATTGTCTTTTGTTCTCTACATGCATGCACTCATGAGCATATGCATGTGTGCATGTACACAGACACACACATGTGCACACTTGTGCATCTACGCATGAACAGACACACATATACACATGCACACAGCCACACAAATAATTATTCTGAGCAGCACAAAGCTTTAAATCCTTTCTGAAGGTTTGGACAAGATGCCCAGGCCTGTTGCCCAAGCAGGAAACTAGGGTTCAGACAGACCCTAGATTGAGGCTGTTGGTCACATTGCATCCACAGTCTAGAAACAGAGACTTAACAGACTGGACTCTGACTATAAAATCTCAGTGCTCAAGTCCAGTGACTCACTTCCTCCAAAAAAAAAAAAATGCTCAAACTCCTAAAGATGCAACAGCCTTCCCTGACAGTGCTCCTTGCTGAGGGTATAAAGAGATTCAAGCATAAGAGCCTATTGGGGGTCATTGCACAATGTAATGGTAGCGGAAGTGTGACAGAACTGTGACACGCTGTTGTTGGTTTACACATGTGAAGGAACTGGGCTGTCTCCCAGTTAAAAGCAACCCTGATGTGGTAGAGTCTTCTGTTTTGTGTTGATTTCATTGGTTAAATAAACAGACTGCCTTGGCCCTTTAGTAGGACAGAAAATTAGGTAGGCGGAGTAGACAGAACAGAATGCTGGGAGAAAGAAGCCGAGTCAGGCAGTGGCCATGATTCTCGGACCCCAGACGGATGTAGGCTAGAATCCTTCCTGGTAAGATACCATCTCGTGGTACTACACAGATTATTAGAAATGGGTTAATCAAGATGTGAGAATAAGCCAATAAGAGGCTAGAACTAATGGGCCAAGCAGTGTTTAAAAGAATACAGTTTCCGTGTAGTTATTTCAGGTAAAGCTAGCCATGCCGGAGCTGTGTGGGAGCTGTGCCGAAACTCAGCCCATCGCTCATCTTACTACACAACCCCCTGTGTCAGTGCAAGAACACAATTGCCCTGGGATGAAACAGGTGCCTCTTCAAGGTATCTCTTTTCTTTGCTGGGACTTGGGGGTCCAGGTTGCATTAGTCTTCAGTCTATACAACAAAGCTTCCTCTAGGATCACAAGCAGATAGACAGACAGACAGTCATGAGTAGGCTTTGTTCTGCCTGTGCTCACAAGTTGCCAGAGCTGGGCAGTATGTATCTCAACAGCTGTAAGGAGTCATGACCTCCACATGCCCTGGTGGGGAAAGAGTCATTCTGAAACTGGCAATACTGGACTTGGAACACCCACCACCTTATGTGGAATGTCTTCCCATGGCACGAAAGAGGAGTGAGCTAACAAACGCCAAACACAACTAAGGGGATTGAACAGGGGTGTTTAGTGAAGAGTCCTGACATACCACATTCATGTAGAAAATAGCAGTGTTACCCCCCACTCCCTATACATTCACACAACCATCTCGACAAGCACAGATAGGGCCATGAGGTCATAGCTTTTGGAACAGGCCTGTTAAAATCTGTTGGGATTGCCTCCAGCCTGCCCAGGACAAAGAGCCCCGATGGACACAGACAAAAGATGTCTGGGAAAGAGAGTGGACAGAGAACTAACCACAAATAAAAACACAGAAACAGAAGCAAAGACCAGAGAAGGAAGTGTGTTCCAGCTGTCTGTCTTATCTTTTTCCAGAGTCTCTGGCTCTGTCCCCTGGATAGGACATGTTGAAAGGACTCAGGTGCAGGTTCAAGAGAGACACTGAGTCAGACTGTTGGGAGTGAGGAGTTTATTGGAGGAGTTGTTGATGTCATGGACACAGAGACGGACAGACAACACATGGTGAGGACTGTGAAGACAGGAATCGGGGCCCGTGTGGTGGAAGGGGGACTCTCAACTTACAGATATCTGAGCACTGGTGACTTTGCAGAGAGCCCCTACTGGGTTTTCTGATGCCAAGGTGGGAGGCAGGGAAGGGGATGAAGAGTCAGATGTGTGACCACTAACACTGCCTTTGATGCAAACTCACTTTCCCAAGCAAGAAATCCTGCCATCTGGGAGTCTACTATCTAAAATTTATAGTCAGTGTTTTATTAGGACTCTGTATCTGTGAAGGGGGTGGGGCTGTGAAGGTATTATAGCCTGAACAGCAGCTAGATTCTAACATTACACTCTTATACATATTTCCTACCCTCAAAAGTCCCCTAATCCATCCCACTTAAGCACTGAAGATAGCATTGGTCAAAGATTGAAGATAAGAGCCCAAGAACCCCTTATCACGCCCAACCCACTCACCGATCCCCACATCTACCCAACGTGTGAGATAGCCATAGATACCACTCTACCAACCACAGCAGTTTCCCGGATGGTCTACCCACTAGATATATTATCTGCCAATATCATCAACTCTATAACAATACTGTGATGTCTGTTGTGCTGAAGAGAAATCCAAGTCTGGACTAAATTAGCACCTGCTCAAGGCTGCACAACTAGCGGTGACACATGGAACCTGGAGTCAGGTATGATGGCTCCACAGTAAGAACATAACACACCTACTGTGCTCTCTCGCCCTCCTAATTGTTGTCCTTATTTTCACTCATCAAATATTGAGAGGACCTGGAATGGGTCCCACACTTTCCCAGGAATGAACAGAGAAGAGAGATAAGCCCCTCATAGCTGTCCCTAACCAAAATGTGCTAGGAAAAGTTTTCCTGCTGTGCTCAGGGTTCACAGTAGTGGAAGCCATGATGTACATGGTGGGATGGATAAAGATCCAGAAAACGGCACCACTTAATGTCTAAGAAGGAAAGGTAGGAGGCAAGGGTTGGGTACAAGAGAATCTTCAGTCTGCTTTTCTGTGACTTTTTGAAGGTCAGATTCCCAATAAAATGATACCAATCACCTGAAGTAAAAATAAATAAATAAGAGATAGATATATGGATGAGAGATAGGTATATAGGTAGATGATAGATAGATAGATAGATAGATAGATAGATAGATAGATAGATAGATAGATAGATAGAT
>NC_022013.1:3632227-3647384 GCF_000317375.1 Microtus ochrogaster | reverse complement strand
GATAGATAGATAGATAGATAGATAGATAGATAGATAGATAGATAGATAGATGATAGATAGATAGATAGATAGATAGATAGATAGATAGATAGATAGAGCAACAAGCCACAACATTATAAAGTAATTGCTCAGCCATCTTTTCACAAGTGACTTATCAGAGCCAAGGGCCCTTAGTAAAGGTTAAACCAAAAGACAGAGTTTTTTGGCATTGTTTCTTTGTGAATAAAGTGTCTGTCTTTTGCTGTAGACTTGCGCTGTAGTTGACTCCCCTTCTGTTACATAGTTAGGAATTAGTTCCCACAGTTCCAAACTGTTTCCTATGCCTTTGGACTATGTGTAAAAACAATCTCCCTCTGCCAGGCCTTCTCTCCTCTCTCCTAGGTAAACACAGAGATCTGCCTTCCTGCAATTGTCTTTATCAGCAGGCATTTGGTCAGTGTTTAGGGTCCAGGGCAAGAGCACCCCATTTAAGATAGTCATAGATATCCAAGGACATAGAATACTACTTGCCCAAGCTGCTACTCTGGTTTTAACTCACTTATAGATAAAGAATATAATAACTCAAAACTAACCATACATTAAGAGATTCCTGACTCCTTCACCTCAGTTTACTGATGATTTTAGTTCAGGAAACTTACTGGTTATGTTTTACTCTCGAGGACAGTAGAAGAGATTATTAACTGCTACCAAAGAAAGACTTCCTTCCTGTTGGCTCTACAAACCCACTAACAACCACAATCAGAACAGCTGATAACAGCATACCCTGGAACTGATAATTTAGAGACTTGGGTCTCCTCCTTGTTTCTACTGCTTAGAGCAAAACTCTAGACCTAGGCCCAAAGAAACTGCAGCATCTGGTGAATGTGTTAATCAGATGAAGAGCTATTAGCTTCTCCCTGACTGTTTACATAGCTTGCCTGGTTACCTGATATCGTCTATGCATGCTGAGAGATAAGAAGCAATGCACTGATTTAAAATACAATCTGTATCCTATTCATAATTTTACTGAAAATAAACCTTTTAGCTCGTCTATCTACTACCTAAAACTGCAGTGTAGCACACTAACCTTCCCCTCTAGAATTTCCAGATGATTTAATTCCTTTCTTTTTTTTTTAGATTTTATTTGTTATGTGTAGAGCATTCCTTCCGTGTGTGCCCACATGCCAGAAGGGGGCGCCAGGTCTCATTATAGATGGCTGTGAGCCACCATGTGGTTGCTGGGAATTGAACTCAGGACCTCTGGAAGAGTAGTCAGTGCTCTTAACCACTGAGCCATCTCTCCAGCCCCCTTAATTCCTTTCTTAACTAACTTCCTCCATTAAGGAGTTCACCAGATGTGCACCAGCCATTCCCAACTTTGAACTGACAGCCAGGGATCTCTCTCTCTCTCTCTCTCTCTCTCTCTCTCTCTCTCTCTCTCTCTGTGTGTGTGTGTGTGTGTGTGTGTGTGTGTGTGTGTGTGTGTGTGTAAACTCTTACCTGAATTTTTTAATAGGGCAAAAGAATTCCTGCCCTGGAACCTGCTAGGGCTAGGGATTGGCTGGTTTTAAGGGTATATATTACTGGGAATGTTTGTGTCAAGGGATGGAAAGAAGAATAAAGAAACGGGGATAGACAGAACCTGCTGTGAGTGGACTTCTTAACCCTCAGAGTTTAGCCACATTCACTTATTGTGGAGACCTTTTTTTGAACCCTGAGAGGGATTCCTAAAAGCTGGACTTTTAGAGTTCCCATTAAAACAGGTAGGTAGATAAGGTAGACAGACAGGCAGATTGATAGAAAAATGTCATCAAATCAAGTGCTCAAGACACCCAACAGAAATTGGCTGTGAAAACCCCTTTAAGGCAGCCAGGTGGAGCTCCCAATAGAGAGAGTCCCAGGCAGAGCAGAGTGTCCCCTGGGGTGAGGCTTTCTAGTAAAAGACTATATGGCAACAGATAGAGATGACACCATCAAAGAGGGTGCTCACAATATCCAGCAGAAACCAGCTGGGGAAGTTGGAACAGTCAGTTGGTCTTTCCTGTTGGGCTTTCTTCCCTGGCTGAGGTTCCTACGGCTGTTTCTAGCTTCCCTCTCTTCTGCAGACAACTTTACACCTGCTGCCAAGAACACAATGTGTTTACTCCTGGGTTGGTTTGCTGTTCTCTTCCACACTTGTCCAATTAGGAGGGTCAGACTTTTTCTAGATACCAGGCCTGGGAGGACACATTGAGACAAACACACTTAGGTCTGAAATGAACCCCCACTTCCAGAGCCAGTTTCTTGGTGGACTCAAACAGCACAGGAAATTCGCCAGCACACTGTATATTATGATGTGGGAGTGTCATTTATCTGTTGCTTTCATTGGTTAATTAATAAAGAAACTGCTTGGCCTTTGATAGGACAGAAAATTAGGTAGGCGGAGTAGACAGAACAGAATGCTGGGAGAAAGAAGCCGAGTCAGTCAGTCGCCATGATTCTCCCACCCAACACAGACGTAGGTTAAGATCTTTCCTGGTAAGCCACACCTTGTGGGGCTACACAGATTATTAAAAATGGCTTAATCGAGATGTAAAAGTTAGCCAATTAGAGGCCGGAACTAATGGGCCAGGCAGTGTTCAAAAGAATACAATTTCCATGTAATTATTTCACATAAAGCTAGCTGTGCGGAGCTGGGCGGGAATGCAGCCCACCACAGCTCATACAACAACATTACAATATGGGTTACACACCTTCTTACTGACTGGTCATAGCTGCTGCCATACTTGTGCCTTTGAGCAGTCCTTGTGGTCAAGCCATCATGGGCTGATGTGGGGACACTGGTGTCATTTGAACTTTTCTTGGAGAGATAAACAGATGTCTACTCAACGAAATAGGCCACCCGAGGCAAATATAAAGAAATGATTCCATCTGAACCCAGTGAATCCGTGAGTTTAATGGGGCCTATTTATAGGAATGTGAGTGAGTGAGGGGTCGGAGCCTGGGCAACGTATGGATAGCTACACCACCAAAGAAAAGTCTCCTTGTCTGGCAGGACACCTACACTTCCTTATCTCCACATGAGAACAGTGGCAATACCTACCTCAAGAACCATGATAATTAAATGAATTGTCACAGGACCTATCCAAGAATGGTGCCTGGAATGGAATGATCTCTCAGGAAGTATTAACTCTGATGAGCCTTTGCCCCCAAAGCATGAACAGTGAGTGTCCCGGAGCTAGCCAGTTGGCTAAAGCAGCTGCTGGATCCCCATGGTGACCTAATTTCAGATCTTGATGCTGGCCGTGAGCTCTGAGCCAGAGGTAGCTGGAGCATAACTGCCTAAGGATGTTACCTTGACCTTGTCTAGCCAGACAGAGCCACTGCGCCCAGACGAGTTGGCTCTTCTCTATCGGTAATGGCAGAGGAGTGGGTCCTTGGAGCTTATTCAACTGTGCAGAAATATTTAGATCCAATCTAAACCAGTCCAGATGGTTGGCTCTTGTGGTAGATAAACAGGATAAGTGAACTCGGTGTAAATAAAACTGTAATAAATACTCTCTCTTCCTGTCTTTCTAATTTTTCAAAGCAAAATGCTCTAAGTCAGAATTTCTCGTAGGAAGGCCTCATGGCCTCTGGGTTGTTTGGTTAACAACTCACATTTGACCTCCCACATGCATGTGAGACCACAGTAGACCTCAGAGGACAGTGTGACAAAGGGCTCTGTCCACACGCTGGACCACTGGCCACAGAGTACGCATGAATGTGGGAGGCTCGTCTGGAGGGCTGCAGATAAGACTTAAGGGAACAGGCTGTACTGTAGCTCTCTCCTCAAAGGGAACAAGAGATACTTTAGTCTGGAGCCATCGATGAGTGACCATGTCCTGGAAACACAGATTCAGGTTTCCCCAAATTCTGTATAACAGCTGAAGTTTTCATAGGAACATGAGAAAAGACAGTCATAAATCAAGACTCCCTTCAAACATGTTGGTGAAAACTCAGGTAGGCGAGTCTTGGCAAAGTAAGGTGATCTGACCTAATAATATTCTTATGTTTGCCAGAGCTTTAAAAAGGTATTAGCAAACCACTAGTTCTAATCAGTCTAAAAGGACCCCACTAGACAGCACCTGAGGCCCACAACAGAGATCACCTTACTTTGCTATGACTTGCCTACCTGTGTTCCCACCAATGATTTGGAGGGTCCCCACTGGATGGAGCCGTTGACCCATCTAGTGGGGTCCTTTTAGACTGGTTGAAACTAGTGGTTTGCTAATACATTTTCAAAGTTCCGGCAGACAGAAGAATATTAGGTCAGACACAGAGGTAGGCACTGAATGGCTTTCAGAGACTAAAAATATTCCAAAACAATTTGACTTTAGTCATTGTAGAATCGTAAACTCAGGTGTGGCTCTTTTCTGGGAACTTCTCTCTGGCTCACAGTAGTCATGATATACCCATGTTCTTCCTGTTCACAGGCCTCCTGGAGTCCCCATTCAGCACACCAGTCCCTTGGACACTCAGCTGGTCACGGGTTCTCTCTGATGCTTCTTTGTGCGTGCTCTCTCACACTAAGAGCTGTCACCATCAGGCTCCAGGCAAGCAGCAGAGAGGCTTAGCCCGGCAAAGATGCGCCACTGATCGCTCCACCATCCCGAAAGCATTGCACTTATCCTTATAACCTTCAAGACAAACTTCAAAGGTGTTTAGGTGCTGTGGTGGTTTGCATGAAAAGTGTCCCCCAGGGGCCTGGGTTTTTGAACAGTTGGTTCCCACTTGGTGGTGCTGTGTTGTGTGCTTGTGGTTGAACATATGATCTCTCAGCTTCCTGCTCCTACAGCCATATCTACCACTAGCTGCCATGCCTTCCCACTATAACAGACTCTTATCCCTTTGGAACCAGAAGTCAAATAAACTCTTTGTTTCTTAAGTCGTTTTTGGTCACGACGGTTTGTCATAGCAACAGAAAAGTAATTAAAATAGGTGTGTTCCCTCCATATCTCAAAGCAGGCTTTTGACTACTGATGGAAGCAGATGCAGAGATCCACAATGGAGCTCTGGGCTGAGCTCCCAAAGTCCAGTCAAAGAGTGGGAGGGGTGAGGATGCAAGCAAAGAGGTCAAGACCATGATAGAAACACCCACTGATGCAGCTTACCTGAGCTAATGGGAGCTCACCACGTCTGGCCAGGGCAAGGGAACCAGCATAGGACCAAACTAGGCCCTATGAATGTGGGTGACAGTTGTATGGCTGGGGCAGACTGTAGTGTAAGGTCTCTGGCAGAGAGATCAGGATTTATCCCTAGTACTTGAACTGGCTTTTTTAGAATCCGTTCTCTTTGAAAGGATACCTTGCTTGGCCTAGATATAGTGGGGAGGGCCTTGGTCCTGCCTCAAAGCAATGTGCTAGACTTTGTTGACTCCCCATGGGAAGCCTTACCCTTTCTGAGAAGTGGATGGGGGGATAGGAGGTGGAGGGAGGGAGTGGGAACTGGGATTGGTGTGTAAAATAAGAAAAGATAGATTTCTTTTTTAAAAAATTAATTAATTTAAAAGAACAGGCTTTTGAGGTTATGTGGAAAGCGTAAAAGAAGTTTACTGTATTTTCTATTAAACGGGTTAAATAAGACACGAGAAGCATCACTTATTAAAGAAAATTGAGAAAATGTCATGGGGCAAAAATCCCTTGAGACTAAGAACTTTTCTGTAACAAAGCATGTCCCACCTATCAATACCACCTCTTTAGTTAGCCAATCACGTAAGAGTGTGAGGTTGAGCTCTGAGCACCCCCAGGGTGGCACAGGAGCGCTTTGTCATTGGAGCAGAAGCCCATCAGGACATTCTCTAGGGTGTGAGTCTGCTGGCTTTGGCACCCCTATGCACCCTTCTGCAGAAGTAAAACCTTTCTTTGCCTCATCAAATACTTTAGATTGTGTGGTCATTGCCCTTAGAAAACTCAGTTCTAACAGGCTAGGGCAGGATGAAATGCACTTTCATAAATCTCTACAGAGGGACATCTTCATAAACAAATAGGACATCATGCAAAGACACAAGCAAGACACAAATTGATATGGTGACTTGTGGTTTTTAAGCAGACCAAGGTGAGAAGGCATGGGTCTCTGGCAACCGGGAAGAAAAGGGATCCATAAGATATCCTGTAGCAAGAAAGAGGCTGTGAGCGTGCAACAAACTCAACATATTCGAGGCTCCAGAATACTATACAAATAGATCCATACCTTCATCAAGAAAAAAGGAAAGAAAGAGGACAGAAAAAGGAAGAAAAGAAGGAGAGGGAGAGGGAAGGGAGGGGAGAAGAGAGGAAGGGAAGGGGTTAAAAGATAGAAAGGGGGAATAAGCCAAGGGAGGGGAGGAGGAAGTTCCTGAATGAATTAAAACACCACCTGGTTCAGCCAGTTACAAAAAGAAGATGCTGTTTCCATGCAATGCTGGTGCCATGCTTCCTTCCTCCTGGCTACCTTCCTCTCCTGCAAGAGACAGTTTGATGGGTCTGGGAAGAACCACTTCTCCCTTCAAGGTAATACGTTTTCCTCAGGAAGTAGGCTGTTCTTAGTACCCACTCTAGGTCAGAGCCTCTATAGCACAGGGAGATGGGTCCACCTGCTTGCGTGTCACCCCTTGGGGCGAAGGTAGGGAATAGGATGAACATGCCAACCCTGAGTCACTAATGACCTTGGGCATCCATATGCTCCTCCCTTCTGCTGCTGGGTGACATTGGGACCTGACCCATATCTGTCTTGACAGGCCACTGAGGTCCCTTAGTCTCCTGTGGTCCTGGACATGCAGACAGGTGGACTTGTTCTCCTGGAGATTGTTTTCTGCTGAATTATACCCAACTCCACACTGTGGGCAGGGGAGTTAACAAGCCAGCATGTCTATCACTTCTGCTTTCTGCAGGAGCTGCACGCACAGTCTGCTGAAGATCTGGGAGATCTTGGGTTATTTCACAAAAAAAAAAAAAAAAAAAAGGAAGAAAAGTGCTGATTTTTCAGCCGGGAATAGATCAATTTACCAGAGGACTCCTTGGTCAAGCAACTGCTCCCGCAGACTTCAGGCAACCAGGCTGGTGGCTGTGTTCAATTTCAATTAGCCCCAAGGAGACCTTCCTTCTCGGGTGACGGCTGTGATAAGCACTTTTCCTCAGATGCTGTCCACAGCTAAGGTCCAAAAGGAACCAGACAATTCTGTAGCAGAGAAGAGCTTGTGCCTGGCTGCTGTATTGTGGTCCTGGGATCATTTGTCTGAATAATTTCACATCAGCTTAAATGGACTCATTCCTGGGGCTGAAGAGATGCTTTAGCAGGTAAGAGCTCTTGCTCCATATGCAGGAAGACCCGAGTTTGAATCTATGGGCATGCACATGCCTGTGACCCAGCATTGGGGATGGAGACTGGAGGACCACTGGAGCTTGCTGGCCATGAGCCTAGTCCAAGTTCAATAAGAGATCCTGTCTCAAGCAAACAAGGTGTGACACTATAGAACTATAGAACACCTGATGCCCTCCTGTGGTCAGCACATATATATACATACCTACACATACATGTGCACATACAACACACACATACACACATGATTATTCATTCCTTCATTATTTATGTCACTTATTCACTCAGCAACATAACACTTATTGGATCTATACTCCTGACCTGGCTAATCCTCTATAGTTTTATCCTTGTACTCTGGTGTGGAAAGTCCTTCTGTATATGTGTTGTTTTTAAAGAAGCTGCTTTCAGCCAATGGCTTAGAAGAATATAGCCAGGCTGGAAGATATATATATATATATATATTTATATATATATGTATATATATATATATATATATATATAGAGAGAGAGAGAGAGAGAGAGAGAGAGAGAGAGAGAGAGAGTTGGCAGAGTCAGTGAGATGCCATGTCGCCACCAGAGGAGAAAGACACTAGCTGCCAACCGGAACCTTGCTGGTAGGACACATGCCTCATGGGAAAATATAAACTGATAGAAATGGGTTAATTTAAGATGTAACAGCTACCTAGAAATGCGCTTAAGCTATTGCCAAACAGTATTGCAATTAATTTAGCTTGTGTGATTATTTCGAGTCTGGGCAGCCGGGAAATGAATGAGCAGCTTCCCCAAACCCCGTGCCTCGATAACTGGATCACAGTACACCCCCCCCCGGAAGTCTTCCTCAAGCCCCCCCTCCTGTCAGGGCATCCTGATCTGGTTTTGCTCTTTGCCCTCCACTTAGCACTAACTGCTTAATCCGAAGCCAGACTTCCCAGTAATAATTCCCATGCTTCACACACACGCATACTGAGCGGCCGTCAAGTGCAGCGATTACTAAACGGGAAAGGAGATTAGCAATAAATCAAAGTGTTAAAGAAACCATTTGTAGCTTACAAAAAGAAGACCCTGTCTACAGCACATTGCTCTCGAGGTACAGGATGTGAAGCGTAGCCGGATCAAACGCCATTGATCTGGGACGGAAAAGGACGCATAGTGACTCTCAGTGGCCGTGTGTCTCCATAGTGAGGTCCTAGTTCCTCCTCAGTTGCTGTGATAAAAATACCCTGACAAAAGCAGTTTAGCGGAGAAGGGGCTTATTGTAGCCCACAATTGCAGCTACAGTCCACCACTTAGGGGAAGCCAAGGTAGCCGGAACTTGAAACAGTCAAAAGCAGAGAGCAATAAACTAACGCACGCCTGCCTGTGCTCAGTGCAGGATCTCCTGATCTACACAGTTCTTTAGCGCGCACACACACACACACACACACACACACACACACACACACACACACACACAATAGTAATAACACAGCTATAACAAAATGCCATAGACAAGATGACTACACAACAGAAACATTTTTTTGCTCTTCTGGAGTAAATTTCTGGCAGTTCCACGCTGATTCTCCCTTCCGCCTGTAGATGGCAGGCTCCTCCCTGGAACCTGTGTGTCTGCAGCTCCCTCTTTCAAGGGCTACCTACCAGTACTTGGCTTGGGGCTCTGCCTGGCAAAAAGCAGTTTAAGGAATGAGGGGTTTGTGGGGGGGTAATAATGTGAAGAGCTGGTGCAACGGGAGGGAAGGCATGGTGGCAGGGACCTGCACTCAGGATATAGAAGGCAGACAGGTGACGTGACCAGAAGGTCTACCATCTACTTTCCCCAGCCAAACACTACGTCCTGAAGATTCTATGACTTTCATAGTGCTACCAGCTGGGGACAGCATTTGAACGGGGGATGTTGCACATCAGACCACAACATACAGAAACCAAATAATCATGATTAGAGGTTACAGCAATGACCTGATTTAACTTTGTTATCCCTCTAAGGACTTCAGCTCCAAATGGTCTCATTCTCAGGTACTTGGTGTTGGGATTTCAAAATAGGGACAACATGAAGGGGACAGGGTGCAACTCAGTTGGTAAAGTGCTTGCCCGGCACACACAAAGACCTGGATTTGGTCTCCAGCACTGCATTAACCAGGCACCTTAGTGCACATCTGTAACACCAGCACTAGCCAGATGGAGGCAGGAGGCCATTCTGAGCTACGCTGGGAGTTCAAAGCCAGAGCCTGTGTGTGTGTGTGTGTGTGTGTGTGTGTGTGTGTGTGTGTGTGTGCGTGTGTGTGTGTGTGTAATATCCATGGAGAGGACACAATTCATCTTAACTCTCCCTTTTGTATATGAAGCTATTAACCCGGAAGAATTCAATATATCAGTACTATGTTGCATAGCCCAGACAGGGCTTGAACACAGATATGAGTCTAAAGTTTATGTATTCAGTTGCTATGCAATGACTAGGCACTAGCTCCATTCTCCTGTTCCTTTCTCTCACATCACAAGACATCCTAAGACCTGATTCCCTTGTATGCGACATGACAGATGTATAGCATCCATTTCCACCTTGTGACCGAGAGACCCCTGTAGATCAGAATAAGCCAGTCTGCTCACTTGAGATCTGAGCTAGACACTTGGCGCCAGTTAAAATCTAAGCTGCTGAGTTAAACACCTGTAGAAGACACTGCCAGTTCCCTGCCCTCCCTAGCTAGGCACTTCTGTTTCAAGACATGTCTGTCGGGTCCTAAAGTTAATACAGGAAACTTTCAAACAACATCCATTCTCTTAAGTAACCCCAAAGTTTAGATGGGCCAGATCATCAACTTCCTGTCAACACTTGGCTCCTAAATCTAGCAGGTGTTCTGACAACCACCACACAGTACACACTGCCTGTTACAGCAGATGTAATTGCTCTAACTCTGGGGGCGTGCCAATCATTTCTTCCAATAGCTGCCTTTCACTGCTTTCAAACCGTCCCAGACTGCTTTCTTTCCCTAGAACCAATAGCATTCTAGAAGTGAAAAGAAATACACCAGGGACGGGCTGGCCAGATGTCAGTGGCTAAGTACACGTACTGCTCTAGCAGAAGGCACAAGTCCCAAGCATCCTCATCAGGTGACACACAACCACCTGTGACTTGTGCTCTCGAGTGTGACCGTTGTCCTCCTCTGGACTCCATAGAAACCTGCACAATTTACTCCCCATCTCACACACACACACACACACACACACACACACACACACAATTTTAGAAAAAGTAAATCTTTAAAAAGAAAATTTACCAGTGAAATAAGTCAGATGTATGACGACTCTCTGACCCAATTTTTTCTTTTTCTTTTTTGCCCACCTGACAATTTGAGTAAAAATGTCCCAAAATGGGATGGTTTTTGCTCTGAATCTAGAGAGATGGTAATATGGGCGGTACATCCTCCCTACACACAAGCTTGAGAGAGCAGCGTCTGGGGCTTAGGACAAATGGCCCTGGCACTGAGTGACCTGGTCCAGCAGTTGCTCTTCAGTGACAGAGTACTGAGGAAGAAGGCCAAGTGTAGGCAAGTTTTTCTGTCCCACCTGCCAGCTCCTAAGTAACCACATGGGAACTTTTATTAATTATGAAAACTTGGCCCATAGCTCAGCTTTGTTCCTAACTAGCTCTTATCATTTAAATCAACCCACATTTTTATTAATCTACATTCTACCACATGGCTCTTACCTTCATTCTGTTTTCTATGTCTGACTTGTTCCAAGTCTGTTTGGCTTCTCCACTCTTCTTCTTCCCAGAATTTTCTCTGCTCTGAAAATCCTGCCTGGCTATTGGCTGTTCAGCTGTTTATTAAGTCAATCTGATGACACATATTCACAGTGTACAGAAACAATTATTCCACGACAGCCAGGGGATCATAAGATAGAGAAGATGGGCTCAGGAGGTTTTGAACAAACTATGTGTTGCTCTGAACAAGGTTATGTGAACATAGAGCAGTATACATTCCCAGGGGAGAAACGGAACAGTGCCCGAGGAAAGCTATCAGACAATGGGAAAGTCAGCTAATTAAACAAAGTTACACAAAGGGAACAGAATATCTCAAGGTGGTCAGAGACCAGTACAGGGTGGCCTTGGGACTGACAACCAGAGCGCCATAGGGTGGGAAGAGTTGGATTCTCAGGATTTGCAGTTCCCCAAAGCCCTGGTACCAGGCCATCACAGGCTCTGCCAAACATGTTCCTGATTTTATAGAAGGAACTGTGCTCCTTTCCCCCTGTATCACAGACTCAGAGTAAGGCTTGGGTCTGGACCAGCCCAGCCCTCAACGACTGAGCAAAGCCAGTTTGAAGGTGCATGTGGCTCAGATTGAATGGATTCAGGATGTCCTTGTCGTCCACTGGGGATTTGCATTGGAACACACTGATTACCAGCCCACTGTGACGGGGTGTTCAAAGTCTCAGTTCTTCTCTCCAGAGGCACATGTAGGAGCACATGCCCCCTCAAGCATACCATCCACACTCACGCATGCATGCACACTCGCGTGCATGCACGTGCATGCACATACAAGCACGCCCACACACATATCTAACTGAAAACTAAAGTAGGATCCACTCACCTCTCTATTAACCGTAGAAATTGGAGGAGGGAGAAATAAACAATTGAAACTGATAGCCAATGCCAGAGCATTCCCCAGCAAGCTACAGCAATGAGTTCACTTTCAGAGGCTTCAAGGCCAATTTTAATAAAATAAACAAAGAAAGGAATTATGTAAATATAACTCACACACAGAGAGACTGACTTGGGAGGTACCAATGGGAGCTAACCCAGATGTTCACTCAGGCTTGCCATGCCCTTGTCAAGCCCTTAGACTTTGTGTTCATAAACTCAGCTGCTCATTCAAGACCTCTGGGCTTAATGCAAATTAATTAAAGTGCCATGCAGCTCATTTGACCATTATTGAGGTTTTAAAATAATTAAGTGTGAAGGCAACGGATTAAACCCTTTCTGAGCTGTGGTAGCTGTTTATGAATTATCTGCGTTCCATGTTAATGAGAGTCCTCGGTGACGGCAGATTAGCTGGGGGATATTTATTCAGAAGGAATGAAAGGTGACAGTAGCCGTGACCTCCTTTTGTTTTCCACTCGCTGACAGCTTTCGGAGAGCTCATGTGAAGACAGAAAAGTATAATATATTTTATAGCATTTTACAAATAATAATTTCGTCCCTCTGGACCCCCACTGATCCTGTGAGTGTGGCTGACTGCTGCTATTCTCTTTGTCTTTAAAGAAAGAGAGATGAAAGTCCCAGAATGGTGCAGCAAGTAAGGGAAGGAGTTGTGATTGTTTTTTTACTCTTTTAGCTCTTTGGGGTCTGGAACCGAGCTCCCAAATAAACACACACAGAATCTTACTTTTAGTTACAAATGCCCGGTCTTAGCTTGGCTTGTTTCTAGCCAGCTTTTCTTAACTTAAATTATCCCATCTACCTGTGGGCCTTTCTCTTTCCCTAGTCTACATACCTTTCTTTCCTTCTTACTCCATGGCTTGCTGCGTAGTTGGGTGGCTGGCCCCTGGCATCCTCCTCCTCGACTCCTTCTTTTGCTCCTCGATCTTCTCTTCCCAGATTACTCCTTTTTGTTCTCGCTGCCTGCCAGGTCCACCTATCTTTTCTCCTACTTAGGTATTGACCATTGAGCTCTTTATTTGACAATCAGGTGTTTTAGACAGGCAAAGTAACACAGCTTCATAGAGTTTAACAAATGCAGCATAAAAGAATGTGACACATTTTTTCATAGTTAAACAAATGTTCCACAGCATAAACAAGTGTAACCCATCCTAAAATAATATTCCACAACAAGAGGTGTCGTCAGGTAATCTGGCTCACTGACTCCAAGTTGAGGGTTCTTCTGAAATGTGGACTTTCTCTACTACAGCTGGAAGATATAAACTAGCCCCTCCTCTAAAGGTCCCAAGAGCAAAGTGTAATTCCATGAAGTGTGATACCGAGGAAACCAACGAGCTTAGTAGATGGTGGAGTCATACGGCCCTTTCTGTGTCAGTTCACCACAGCCTGAGCCAAGCACAGCAGTTGAGGACGTGTCTCAATCAGATCGGCCTGGGGGCAGCTCTGAGGGAGAGTGTCATAGCTGATAGTTAATATAAGAAGGACCCAGCCCACCCTTCCCTAGGCAGAGGGCCCAGAGTTGAGTGACAGCAGAAAGCTGTGTGAAAGCTTGCGGAGGGAAAGCAGTGAGCACAGGTTATTTCTTTCTCTCTGTTCTTGAGTGTGGCTCTGACGTGTCCAGGTTCCTGAGCTGCTGCCTTGACGTCCACTCCAGGATGGGCTGTGAAACCTTCTTCCCCGTGTTGCCTTTACATCACAGCAACAGAAATGAAAATCAGTCTCATTGTTGTTACAGATCCATCCACAGGTTCTATTTCATCTCAGGTACACTGCTAGTTTTACTCTTTCTATGACCTTGTGCATTGCAGCATGGTTTCCTGATTTATAGAGAGATCTCTTTGCAGCTGTTCAGAGCCTCATGACCACTGGCATAAATGAGGAGGAGGCTTTATTGGCTTGCATTAGGGAAATTCCATAGGCAGAGGGGCTCTGGGGGACTTCAGCTGCTGGATTGGCATGAAGATCCAGGATCCCTGTGTCCTCTGTGAGTTTCATGCTGTGTACTCCTTTCCACTGCTTAGCTGTAATCTCAGAGAACCCATGTCGTCACAATAACGTTCAGGTCTTATGAGTGTGTGTGTGTGCGCGCGCGCGAAGATCTTCCCCCACACCTCACTGCCATGACTGAGTTTTGAGTTCCCCCTTAAGGCAGTCTCCAGGTAGAAAGGTACAAATGGATTAGGATACACAGAGGAGGGTGAGAAATCAATAGAATTGTTATAAAAATTCAGAGCCAGGACATCAAGTGTCAAGTCAGGGCAGGTGGCTACACACATGGACTGATTATAATTTCTTACAGCTCTTATAATCATCTCTACAAGTCTTAGAGAGCTATTGGAGCTGAAGAGATGGCTCAGTGGTTAAGAGCACTGGCTGCTTGCTCTTCCAGAGGTCCTGAGTTCAATTCCCAACAACCACATGGTGGTTCACAACCACCTTTAATGAGATCTGGTGCCCTCTTCTGGCCTGCAGGCATACATGCAGGCAGAACACTGTCTACATAATATAATAAATGAGTGAATGAATCTTTTTTTTAAAAAAGGAGATGGCGGCAGAGGAGACCACTTCCTTGTTATGCCCAGTCTGTGGGGACCCCAAAAGACCACCAGAAAGACTTACTCACTGAAATGCAAAAGCAGGGTTTATTATCATGACCATAATTGCAGGCCAGGGGGGACCACACCAGCACTATTTAAAGGTAAAAGCCAGGAAAGTTTGTAGTAGGAAGGCTGCTTGTTTGTTTCTCGACTGCTCAGCCCTGAAGTAATCACACAGAAACCATATTATTTGCAATACTGTTTGGCAATAGCTTTAGTGTATTTCTGGCTAACTCATATCCAAAACTAACCCATCTCTATTTATCTGTGTATTGCCACGTAGCTGTGGCTTACTGGGTAAAGGTCTGTCCAGCATCTGTCTCCAGCGGGGCTACATGGCTTCTCTCTGACTCCACCTTCTTTCTCCCAGCATTCAGTTTAGTTTTCCCTGCCTAGCTAAGTTCTGTCTTACTATAGGTCCAAAGCAGTTTCTTTAACCCATCTCCATTAATCTGTGTATTACCACAAGGCAGTGGCTTACTAGATAAAGTATCTGTCTCCAGCGTGGTTTCTCTTTTTTTTATTTTTTTTATTTTTTGGTTTTTCGAGACAGGGTTTCTCTGTGGCTTTGGAGCCTGTCCTGGAACTAGCTCTGTAGACCAGGCTGGTC
>NC_022013.1:3626284-3632127 GCF_000317375.1 Microtus ochrogaster | reverse complement strand
CTGTAGACCAGGCTGGTCTCGAACTCACAGAGATCCGCCTGCCTCTGCCTCCCGAGTGCTGGGATTAAAGGCGTGTGCCACCACTGTGGTTTCTCTTTGACTCTATCTCCTTTCTCCCAGAATTCAGTTTAGCTTTTCCTGCCTACTACCTCTATTCCCTACAATTTCCCAAGACAGTTTCTTTATTAACCAATGGTATTCACAGCATACAGAAGGGAATCCCACATCAAAAGTTACATTAGCAGGGTTTGGGGTGATGGGTTCAGTCCTGATTGGCTCGTGTCTATGGACATTTCACAAATTTTACTCCTGTTGCTTATCAAGTTTTTTATCGGCTGACATTCAGGTGGGACATTCTGCAGTTATCTGTACTTTCCAGGTGGCTGCCCTGTTACTTTTGCCCCTAGCCACTTCTGAGGACTGAAGTATTTTACAGAAAATAGCTTACACAAAACACAAGATAAAGGCGAAGGACAAAATGGAGGAGCTTTGGTTCTTCATTTCTAAATATAACCCTAGTGGCATAGACACTAAGAGAAACAATTAATAAATGGAACCTCCTGAAATGGAAAAGCTTCTGTAAAGCAAAGGACATGGTCAACAAGACAAAACAACAGCCTACAGAATGGGAAAAGATCTTCACCAACTCCACAATGGACAGAGGACTAATCTCCAAAATATACAAAGAACTCAAGAAGCTTGACATCAAAGAACAAATAATCCAATAAAAAAAATGGGGTATAGACCTAAACAGAGAACTCTCAACAGACAAATCTCAAATGGCTGAAAGACACTTAAGGAAATGCTCAACATTCTTAGCCATCAGAAAAAATGAAAATCAAAACAACTCTGAGATTCCATCTTATATCTGTCAAAATGGCCAAGATCAAAAACACTGATGGCAGTTTATGCTGGAGAGGATGCAGGGTAAGGGGAACACTTCTGCATTGCTGGTGGGAATGCAAACTTGTATAGCTGCCTTGGAAATCAATATGGCGATTTCTGAGAAAATTAGAAAACAATCTATTTCAAGACCCAGCAATACCACTTTTGGGTATATACCCAAAGTATGCTCATCATACGAAATGATGTGCTCAGCTATGTTCATAGCAGCATTATTCATAGTAGCCAGAACCTGCAAACAACCTAGATGCTCCTCAACCAAAGAATGGATAAATAAAATGTGTACTACATTTACACGATGCAGTACTATACATCAGTAAAAGAAATAATGACATCTTGACATTTTCAGGCAAATGGATGAATCTAGAAAAAAATATTGAGTGAAGTAACCCAGACCCAGAAATATAAATACAATATGTACTTACTCATAAATGGCTTTTAGGCATTAAAAAAAAAAAACAGCCTATATTCCACAAACCCAGAGAACCTAGACAACAAAGAGGATCCTAAGAGAGACATGCATGGATCTGATCTACATGGAAAGTAGAAAAAGACAAGATCTCCCACATAAATTGGAAGTGTGGGAGTCATGGGAGTGGGTAGAAGAGGAGAAGGGAGGAAGGGAGAAAAATGTATAGTTCAATAAAAACAATTAAATAAAAATTAAATAGGAGGAAAAGGAGGAAGAAGCGTAGAAAGAGAAGGAGGAGGAGGAGGAGGAGGAGGAGGAGGAGGAGGAGATAATTCAACATCAACCATGCAATGAGTAGTGGTACTTAAGAAGTGCTTACTACCTTGAGTTCTTATTTTCTACCATCAGCATACCAAATATATGCACAGAGATATAGTCTCACCCTGTGACTCCTAACAATCCTCCTGCATCAGCCTCCAGACTGCTGCAATTCCAGGCATGCACCACCATAAGCCATGGAGACTTCCGAGCTAACCAATTAGTTTGCATGTCTCCAGCAAGCAGAAGAAAGAATGCAAGCATTCTCTAAACAGAATGGGCCAGGGAGGGAGACAGGATGTGTGCAGCTCAGAGAGCCGGGCAGCACTGGACAGCTGAGAGCAGCTGACCATTCCCTGTGCCACACTCTCTTCTAAACTCAGGAACTTCTTCAGTGAGACACTTGCCGCCGTCTGAACCTGAGTGTCTGTGGAATAGCGATATTATGGCCTTGAGCTACAGGTGAAGATAACAGAAATGAATACGACCAGGTTCCTGCCCTTTGGCAGTCATGGTCTAATGGGAAAGACAACTCATAAAGAAGCAATTTTGAATGGAACAACAGAGGTGCCGTGGTACACACGGCAGCAGTTTCCTGGGGCGGGGGGAGGGCGGGGGGGCTCGAGATTAATTCAGTTTGGAAAGCCAGAGATGACTCTATTAAAGAAAAAAAAAACAGAGTGAAAACTAAAAGGTATGTTGGAGTTCATCAAGCAGATAGCAAAGGAAAAGACTTTTCCAGAAATGAAGAGGTTTAACACAGTGTGGCCTCCATGGGGAGCCGCAGGACAACCAATATGGGCACAGCCAGCCCTGCCGGGAAGAAGGCTGGGAGAAAGGAAAGCTCCCTTCTCTTACTAGGGAGTGAGGCGTGTCACGTAAGGTCATCATGTCCAGGACCCTCAGAAGCCTGTGTCACCTCTGGCTGCCCTCCTTATCCCTCCATCTGGTCTAGCAAGGGAGCCCTTTCCCAGACACTCTGTAGAGACAGCCCAATCTCATGTGGAAGATTCTTAGCATTGAGGACTGCTCACACTCAGCTTCTGCCACACACAGTTCTGCCCCAACCCCCCAAGACCCCCACACACCCAGATAGGGTGTAACAGGAAACCTGGGGCCTTGCAAAAGGCACCGGGAGAAGTCTAAGCATTGGTAGGCTGGTTTTACTCTGCCTCACAGACCAGCTAAGACCTCCTGCAGGCAGCCCCTAGCCTCTCTCAGGAGCCTTGGAACTATGCTATGCTTGGCTGTTTCCAGTTCCACACAGAATTCACAGCGAGTGCTGGTCTAGGTCAGGCCTTCACTGGGGCCAATTCATCCTAGGTGTGGGGTTAAGTGGCACCAATAAGCCTATCACACAGCCCTGGGAGGGCCACACGTTCATGTCTGCCCCAAAGTTCCCTGAGACCACTGACCTCTGAGTAAACACAGGTCACTTGGATGTGTATGCTCCCAAGTCCCTACATAAGAAAGTCCATTTCTGTCATTTTTAATGGCTCATTCTTCAGGATGCAAATGTCCTATAGATAAGAAAGATATCTTGTATACACACTGAGTCTTTGCAGCCAGGATCATGTGTCAAATGCCTTAAATGTCATAACAAATCCTTCTCCTCCGTAAAAGAGCCCTTTTCCAGAGCCAAAAGCCAGTCCCTAATTTGTCTGCAGTTTCCCTTGTCAAGCCCCTTAAGGTGGAATGGACTTCTGTGAAAGAAATAGTATCTCTGCAAGGGACACTCAAATCCAAGATCCATTTTGTTGGCAATGAAAATTCAAGAGGCAGAGCTGGAAGCCAACCTTGAGAGATAGAACTTTCTCTTTAACTGGGAGGAGCCAGAGCAACTTGGGTCACTCTGCCTCCATGTCCTGTGAACTGGTCCTGGGGAGACAAACACCTATATATAAATACCCTAGGAAGAGAAAGTCCGGCAAAGCAATGATGTCACCCAAGTCCAGTTCGGTGAACCAGTAAATTTAATCTGGCTTATTCATAAGAGAATGAGCAGCTCAGAAGTGGCCACACCACAGAAGATAAGGAAGGCTTCTGTCCCAGCAGCCATTGATTGCATATATATCACGGGAGGGGTGGGGCTTCATGAGTCCCTCCTTCCAGCCACCAAGTTCCTTGGAGGCTCACAAGTCCCCTCCCCATCTCCAGGAGAGAACCTAAAAGGACCCAGTCTTAGGAGGGGTTCCTGTGGGTCATCATGGCTGCTGAGAGTTCTACAAGGCAGTAGCCACGCCATGTCAGAGGAAGGCAGCCACAGCACAGGCAGAAAAGCACCTTCCCCTGCTCTTTCTGAATCTATCAGGTCCCGCCAAGCCTAGGTGGGCATGAAATTGCCCCTTCTTCCTGATCACCTGAACCGCTCACACACGGATAGGCTGGGGAAACTGAGGCACCTCGAGGAGGTGGCTATGAAACAATCTCAACTTACACCTGTGGGTGGGCTTCTTCATCTGACCACTGACCTCTGACCTCCCAAACTGTGACAGTGTGTGTGCTTATTACTTCAGCAGCAGGGGTGAGGATGGGGGTGGGGGGAGCGGGAAACATACTCACCACTCACCTCCTGTGAGATGGGGCCTTCCTCCCCCTACCTCCCACCACACCCCTGCTCCCCTCCACCCCCTGCTGTTCCACCCTTCTGCCCCCTTAGACTTCCTGCAGGTGTTCACTAGCCCCACTGTTACAAGGATTTTCTCTCTAGAGATACTAAGCAATGTCTCTTCCTGCCTCCTTCCCAGTGACACACCAAAGTCTGATTTCACCCTGGGAAAACCAACAAGCACGCGTGAGTGGTTACAGGCAGGCACACTTGGAGGAACATTAAAGCCGCCGCCCTGAAAGGGCCCAGAATGGACGATAACGTTTCTGTGGCTGCAGATGCGCAACCTGCTCCCAGTTCCAGGCTTTCTCAGCCTGTGGCCTGTGTACTCTAGCTCCTCCCCAGGCCCCGTGCAATTAAGGGAAACTTGCATGCAAATGACTGGACCCACCATTGAGAGTTCAACGACCCTCTCTACCTCCTTTGGGGGAAATGTCCAGCCGCGATGATCTTCTGCCAGCAGAGGAAGTGGGCTTATGAAGGCAGGAGTGCTTTGCTTGGAGGAAGGCTGTTACACAACACCTACCTGCCCCCGTCTCTTCCTTCCATCTGCCAGGCCCTGACTCAGAGTTTCTTTGATGTAGTGACCACTACGCCCCGCTGCAACCACACTGCTGTCTTCCGTACCATGGTCTCTGTACCATGCAGAGCTTTTCTTTAGCTGGTCTCCGTTTGGATGTATTCTGTGAACTTCAAAAGGGAAAATAATCGCCGGGCGGTGGTGGCGCACGCCTTTAATTCCAGCACTCGGGAGGCGGAGGCAAGTGGATTCTCTGTGAGTTTGAGGCCAGCCTGTGCTACAAGAGCTAGTTCCAGGACAGGCTCTAAAGCTACAGAGAAACCCTGTCTCAAACTCCACCCCTGCCCCCCAAAAAAGGGAAAATAATCGCAACACTCAATACACAGATAGAAAGACATACGGTGAATCCAGGGCTGGAGATGGTCAAAGTTAGGGGTACATACAGCCTGAGTTCATGTCCCAGTATCCATGACAGGGGGTCATTACTGCCTGTAATTCCAACTCCAAGGGATTTGATGCCCTCTTCCAGTCTCTGGGAGTGCCTGCATATATACATGCAACTAAAAGTAAAATAATATTTTTATTAAATTGATTATGAAATTGAAATTGGCTATTATCACCGGAACAACCATCTATAAGTTATGTGCCAGGTACAATACCAGACATATCAAAAAAAATCAAGATAATAGTAATGACCATTATAACTAATGAGCAGCCATATGCTGGATTGCATGTTAGGAACCCATGAGGTGTTATTTTATTTCATTACCTCATGACATTGTAATTTCCATTTTATAGATGATCCATACCAAGCTACAGGTTAAGAAGGAACCGACGCGGCAGTTCTCTGCTGACGTGCCTTACAGTCAGAGTTCAAGGTCAGCTCACATAGGTGCTGTAGGGTTTGGGGGCTGGAGAAGTGGCTCAGGGTCGAGTGAGCACTACTTTTACAAAGGGCCCGAGTTTGGAGCCCAGGCCCCACACCAAGTGGTCTGTTACTCCAGTTCCATGGGGCATCGCACACCCCTCTGGCACACACAGCTCACCCCTTGGCACACACCGCATACCCCTCTGGCACACAC
>NC_022013.1:3618778-3626123 GCF_000317375.1 Microtus ochrogaster | reverse complement strand
ACCCCTCTGGCACACACAGCTCACCCCTCTGGCACACACAGCTCACCCCTCTGGCACACACAGCTCACCCCTCTGGCACACACACCATGAGAGCTGCACTCGTGTGCACACACCCTGATACAGACACACAATTAAAAACAACTTTAAAAAATAGGGTCTTCTAGGGAAAATAATTCAAAACTTTCTAGATATCTGCTTCCATAGCCCCTGTCTTAAGATACCCCTATGCTTCTTGGTTGCCTTGGTCTTTTCTCAGCTCTGCGAGTCCTGAGTTATCTGATCGGAAGGCTGAGTCACAATTCCAGAATCTGAAGTCTACCGCATCGTCACTGGGAGACACCTAAAGACGTGTGTGAGGTGTGGCCGCCAGCAGCAGAGACTTCTGCTCTCAGGGGTGTGCAGAGGTAAGGTTCGTGTACACAGAGAGGGGAAGCTGCCCAGCAGGAATAGAGTCAAGGCTCAAAGGAAGAAGAGGGGTTAGGAAACATTTGCTCCAGTAGCTAATGCTGGTCTTAAATACACCCACGAGTTCCACACCTTCCACCAAAACCGACAACCCTGAAAAATGTAGATTCTTTAGTGTCGTGGCTCACTAAGAAAACATGGAAATCCCCTCCGTGTCCCAACAAAAGACAGATTGGGTGGCTGGAGAAATGGCTCTGTCAGCAAAGGGCTTGCTGCACAATCATGAGGACCTGACTTCAATGGCCCTGTAACACCAGTGCTGTAGAGGCGGGAAAAGGTGGGTCCCTGGGGCTCACTGGCCAGCCAACATCGTTTAATCAAGCCAGTTCCAGGAGCCAGCAAGAGACCCTGTCTCCTGAGACACACCGCAACAGGCTGTACTCTGGTTTCCAGCACACACAAGTGCACCTAGATACACACACACACACACACACACACACACACACACACACACACTGGAAAAAGAGAAATTGTAGGCACAGCTCCCAGCCTCGAGGATGGAGGATGTCCTTGTTTGAAAAGCAACTCTTAAATGATTCAGCTGCCTCTTAGTCTAAGCCATAGCAACCGCCATAAACACACTATAATTAACATTGCACGCAGAGCATGGAAAACTTGGAAAATATTTCATGTAAGGTCTCTGAGGGGTCTAGGTGTTCTTCCCAGAGAATGAGGACACTGTCAAATTACTTATCTAGAGCCAGCTGTGCAGTCCACCAGGTTGCAAATATCTAGAGATTTACTTCCAAAAGCAGCCATAGCGGAAGAATCGCCATATCCCTGGGCTATAGACCCAGTTACCGGTCAAGATGTGTTACCCTGTGTATCCCTGGGTGACAGGCCCAGTTCCAGGCCAATCGTGGTACCCTGAGAAACAGCTACTCCGTGATGAGTCCAGGGAGTGCTAGCCCTCTGGATGATAGTTAGCTCATGTTCCCCTAGGAATCAGGAAGAGAGAAAGGGTGTGAAAGCTTTTTACAGCCATTTCCCATTACCCCGGGATGTAAGGCTATGGCCAGTGTAACCAAGCAGGATTTGCTGGAAGGAATGACATTACTGGGCAGGTCAGTGAGATGGCTCACCAGGTAAAGGTCCTTGCTGTAAGGCTCACTTACCTGCATTTGATTCAAGAATCCTTGTAAAGATGGTAGGAGAGGCTGACCCCACAAAGTTGATTGCCACATGATATGAACCCCCCCCCCTTCTCTCTCTCTTCCACACACACACACACACAAATAAAATAAAATAAAAACAATTCTTTTTTTAAGAAAGAGACATTGCTGGAGTTAGGGGTTGGGCCTGGGCCCTGGCAACTCTAACAAGCAAGCAATGGCAATGAAAGACACCAACACTCATGGCAAAGCAGGCAAGGGAGATGTATTCAATATGGCCAGAGAAGCCTAGAGACCTTTCCCACCCAAGGCCTTCTGCAGATTTAAATAGAGGGCAAGCAGCACATAGAAGGAGACAGTCCTGGCCAATGGATGCTCCTGCCCACTATTACCACATTCTAGTCTCAGCTCCAGGCTCTGCCACAGGCGGCCTGACAAGTGGTCAGAAACGTGTACTGTCTCTTCCCAGAAGACACATTCCTCCTTGGGCTGGCCAAGGTTTTGCCTACATGAAATCCTGGGGAAATTTCAGTTTCTTGGGGTTTTTGTTTTTGTAACCTGAAAGCCGGTGGGAGGGACACTCGTGTCCTTCAGACATCTTCACTGCTGCGAGGAGGGTTAAGGAAACTGGCTATTAAATGCAGCTGGTCTTCCTCCGCTGGGAATCAAAGGCAGGTTGCCGCAGGCTGGTCCACCCAGTTTCCCAGCCTTACCTAGGGAAGAACAAACAATCGAGGGCATGTGTTAGAGACACAGAGAGATCCAGTCTCTTCTGTTCTATGCCAGCTGTCCAGCCCTAGGCATGTTGCCTGACCGTTCTTATCCCAAGACGGAAATGTGCCTCCTGACGTGCTCTCTGGAGTGAAGGAGGCCAGGTGTGGGGAGGCTGGGCTCTCAGAGCTGGGCATTCTTTTCAACCTCTCTGACAATGGTACCCTTTGACTTCTTTGCACTTTGTTTCTTAATAAAGCCTGTTTGACTTTCAAGACAACAAGTGTTTTAGGAGTTGTGATGGTTCATCTTCCTTGTCAAGATGCCTGACTAGAAACCCATGGAAACACACCTCGGGGTAGATCTGTGGGAAAGGTCCCAGAGAAGCCTAACAGAGGCGGGAAGATCTATCCTGACTGTGTGGGCAGCAGCAGCCCATGGCTGGGCTCCTGGGCTGAATGAAAAGGAGAAAGTGAGCTGAGCACCAGTGTCCATTTCTCTGCCTCCTGACTGCGTCAGCCTCCTGTTGCCATGTCTTTCCCACCAGCATGGACTGTACCCCAGACTGTGAGCCAAGAAGACCCTTCTCTTTTTTTCTTTTTTTGTTGGCTTTTTTTAAAATTTTTAATTAAAAATTTCTACCTCCTCCCATTTCCCTCCTCCCATCCCCTCCTCCTCCCTCTCCAGTCCAAAGAGCAGTCAAGGTTCCCTGCCCTGTGGGAAGTCCAAGGTCCTCCTCCCTCCATCCAGGTCTAGGAAGGTGAGCATCCAAACAGACTAGGCTCCCACAAAGCCAGGACATGCAGTAGGATCAAAACTTAGTGCCATTGTCCTTGGCTTCTCGGTCAGCCCTCCTTGTCCGCCACGTTCAGAGAGTCCAGTTTGATCACATGCTCCATCAGTCCCAGTCCAGCTGGCCTTGGTGATCTCCCAATAGATCAGCCCCACCGTCTCAGTGGGTGGATGCACCCCTCGCGGTCCTGACTTCCTTGCTCATCTTCTCCCTCCTTCTGCTCCTCATTTGGACCTCGGGAGCTCAGTCCGGTGTTCCAATGTGGGAAGAAGACCCTTCTTTATTTCCTTCCTCAAGGGGCTTTTGTCAGGTATTTTGTCTCAGCTCTGAGAGATGTCACTAACATAAAGGACTAGTGACCTAGCTCAGTGGTGCAGCATCTCAGGTGTCCTTACGATCCCAAGCTCTGGGTTTTGTCTGTCATCATATTCTCTTATGAAGAGAGGAAAAAATTCCTATCTCATGGGGAGAAGACAGAAAAAAGGAGGACCGGGAGTGAGACAGGGAGGAAATGATTGCTTTGGGTCAAAACAGGAAAAGAGATATGACGGGGAAGGCAGTTAAAGATGGGGAGCACTGAAGAGAAAGAGCCAGAAGCTGCTTCTAGAAGGTTCTAGAAGTCGGAAGAGCAGGAAGAATGCACAGGCATGCAAGCTCCTGGGAGCAGTTGGATTAGGTGCGAGGGCCCATGTTGGACTATCTTCCCCTAGGCTTGGGGGTCATGTGCCTGCCTCCCTCAGCAAATTCTTACTCAGTAGCTCCTGTTGAATACCTTCTGTGCTGGGCACTGTTCTCAGAGCCACACAAGTCCCTGCTTTTCCCCAAGCTTGTCATCCAGAGGCGGATGGGGAAGAAAACGCCAGAAAAATAAGAATTCCCCCTACAGATTGGCGTTCTCGGGGTATATACCTTACTTCAACATAGACAGGGGATTCTGTGAGTTTTGAATGTGTGTGTGTGTGTGTGTGTGTGTGTGTGTGTGTGTGTGTGTGTTCACACACCTGTAGAGGTCAGCTTTCATGTCAGACATCATTCATTTTTGGGGAGTCCTCTATGTAGGTTTTTAAGACAGGGTTTCTCATTGCCGGGACCCTCACCAACTAGGCTAGTCTGGCTGGCGATTGTGTTCACTTCTGCAGCACCAGATCATGGACCACATTTGCATACTACCACATCTGGTTTTTACCCGGACTCTGGGGCTCAAGCTCCGATCTCCCCATGCTTGTGCAGCGAACACTTTACTGGCTGAGCCACCTCTTCAACCCAATGCTTGTCTTTATACTCTGGAGTAGAGAGCCTTAGGGTGAGGCAAGCAGAGAGTGTAGGGAAATCACAAATTTGCACAAGGAAAATTTACAACTTAATTTTCACTACCCTCCAAGTAAAATGTAGAATTTCTTTCAATGAACACAGACAACCAGAGACCCTTCTGTGATATGTGTGGCCAATAGAAACTATAGGTATTTTCATTCACACAGCAACTGCTGCCAGCTATTTTTAATATTTATGTTTGCCTGAGTTCCAAATGCACGGCAATCTGCAGCCAGTATTAAAATTCGCTGCATTAATAAAGAAGCAAATCTACTACAATCTCATGACATCATGGTGTTATTTGTGTTTCAAAATCTTGATAACTATAACCTAATATAATTTCTTTCCTCCTCTAGATTCTTTTTAATGTATGAAACTTATTCTGAGAATAAGTCTGTGGTTTCACTAGGTAACCAGAGAGGTCCAAGGCACAGTAAAGATCAATAATCCTTAAACTAGGTATTGATTGGTGTTTGTTATTAAACAAAAAAACAAAACCAAGATCTCATTTATCTCAGGACACCCTGGAACTCACTATGTAGGCCAGGATGACTATGAACATCTGCTACTCCTGCATCCGGTAGACTAGAATCACAGGTATGTGCCATCAAACCTTGTTCATGGGGCACCAGGGACCAAACACGGGGGAAACACTTTGCTGACTAAGCCACACCCTCGGACTCCGTTAGTTTGATTCCTGTTATGGAATCTCGGGCTGATTACAGTGCTAGCCAACCACTCCTGCCTAATCAGCCCACAGAAGAGTTCAGCTGTACCTAGTCCCTCGGTTCACCAAAATCGCACACAAGAACACAGTGTGTGATTGCCGGGCTGATTGTGCATCACAGACAATACATTAGCCCCGCCAAGCATACCCCCAGAAGTGGCAAACACAGTCCTTACCTCTCTATATACTGAGAATTTTTAAGTTTTTTGAGACAAGGTCTCATTGCTTTATCACTGCTGACCTTGAACCTGTGATCCTCCTGCCTCTGCCTCCCAAGGTCTAGGATTGCACACACATGCCACCATGCTAGTAGCATGTAACAAATCCCCAAAAGCCTTCCCGCTCCATGAAGGCAGGGAGGAGAAAGTCCTCCTAGCTGAGAGTCTAAAGGAAGATGACGGTTGTATTGAGCAATGAACAGGAACCAAGCAGTTAACTGACCATCACCTGACAGCTTAGAGGATCACCAGACCCCGTAAGGAAGCTGAAACTCAAGTGGTACAATGACCTCACCTAAGGTGACACAGCCAAGAATTCCAGCACCCAGACTCAATGTCTAAGCTGGGAACAGCTGACAACAGCCCCACCCCTCCCTGTGCCTCACTTCATTCCTGGACGTAGCGTGATTTTACCTACTGAGCCATTTGACAGGAATTCACTATTTCTCTGTAGTTTAATAATAAGCAATGTTTTCTTGATATTAAATCCCAATTATATTTAAGAAGTATCAAATCTGGCTCTGGGAACTCTTATTAATCAAGTCAGAACTTCAAAGATGTCTCAGTTGGCAAAGTGCTTGCCACACAGGCATGAGGACAGAAGTTGGATCCCCAGCACACAGGTTGTTTAAAAAGCCCAGCATAATGGTGACACACAGCAATAATCCCTGTGCTGGAGAGGAAGAGACAGGCAGCTTCCTGGGCTCACCGGCCAGCCAGCCTAACTTCGTTGGCAAGGTCCAGGCCACTGAGAAACTCAGTCTCAAAAACAAACCAACCCCAAATGTGAACAGAGCCTAAGGATGCCAAGCAGGGTTGTCCTTTGGCCTCCACGTACATATAAATGCTCCCACACACAGGTATTTAAGCCTGAGCACACCTATATACATCCATGATTCTGCAGAATATGAAGGCAGATGATCTCACTGGGTTCAGACTATATTTGATTTAAAGGGAACACATTGAAGGACAGGCCAGGATTCCATCTTGGGTACACGGATTTAGAATCTCTAGGACTTGAACTGCAATGTGTGTCTCTATCAGGATTCACACTGAATGTTGGTGCCTCTGATGTCCTTTGAGGCCTCCTGCAAAGTCTCTGCTTCGGGAAAATGAGAACTTTTGAGATGACCAGAGGGAGTGATGGGAGCCTCCCAGTGCCCCAGACTTTTGGCGAAGGACAGCTTCCAAGCCTACCACCTTCCTATTAGACACTGAGATAGCTGCAGTCGCCTCTGGCCAGAAAGACTTGTGCTTCGGAGCTTATGCAAGTGGATGGAGGATGAATTCATCACATGCAGGAAGGGAAAGAAACACAGAGGAGAAACAGGAGCAAAACGGTAGGGCTGGCACCAAAGAACAACGTTCAACTGTCTGTCACACTGCAGCAGGAACGAAGGCAAAGAGATGCCCTTGAAGCCAAGCAGCTCAGGGGCTGGATACAGAGGGCTAGAGAGAGGGCTCAGTGGCTAAGAATGCTTGCTGCGTAATCATGAGGATCCCAATTTGGATATCATTACTTCCTTAATGAGGCCAGCAATCTACCCACACCAGATCTGAGGTGGGCAGAGGCAGGAGGATCGCTGGGACTTGATAGCCTAGTCAAGAAAACATGAAGGAACCCAAAGTTCAGAAAGAGACCCTGCCTCTCACTCCCACTCATCCCCTTGTCATTTAAAAGGAACTATCATGCCATAGACAATTGCATCTAGTGTTATGGTTTTGGTCCCTTTAAGAGACAAGCCACACCCATTCCCCTCCGGCCTGAGCTTGCTCTCTTTTCCATCTTCCTCTCGGAGAGGCAGCTTCGCTTCTACCTCTCTCCCCACTTCGCTGCTTCCCCCTTCTCTGTCTCTTTCTTCTCTTCTCTGTCTGTCTGTCTGTCTGTCTGTCTGTCTGTCTGTCTGTCTCTCTCTCTCTCTCCCTCTCTCTCTGTCCCCCCCTTCACCCTTCCTCCTCCATAACTCCCTGAATAAACATTCAACCTGCATGTCGTGTCTATCCATGT
>NC_022013.1:3606708-3618678 GCF_000317375.1 Microtus ochrogaster | reverse complement strand
ATGTGTCTCCCTGCCTGGAGCCAGCCATTGCTAGGGGACCAGCAGCCGTCTCTGCCTGGGGCCCACTGCCTGCTGCCACATGGCCCGCCACCACTGCTCTGAGACCAGCAGCCATCTCTGCCTGGGGCCCACTGCCTGCTGCCACATGGCCCGCCACCACTGCTCTGAGACCAGCAGCCATCTCTGCCTGGGACTGGTTGCTCCCAGGGCCCGCTGTTTGCCGCCACATGGCCCGCTACCACCATTTGGGACCTACAGCATTTCTGCTGCCTACTGCCGCGGGGATCTTGAAGCATTTTTTTAAAAAAAAAATAACATCTAGTCCTGTGTGTCCTAAGGCTAGCATAAAAATAGCCAACCCTGGGTTCCAGGCCCTAGAACGTTCTTTGCTTCCATTTCCAGACACTGACTTTGTGTCATTCTGTCTGCTGCACAGCTGCCCCTCTTCAGAGACCTTCCCTGGCCACCTCTCTCCCAGAACACCCTGGGTTACAGACTATCTTCTTCGTCTTACCATTCAGCGTTGAGGGCTCTCTGAAACCATCTTCTTTCTCCCTCAGCTAAGGTGTTTCCTGCCTCCATCTCCACTGCTGTGAGAGTTCCTTAAGGGTAGTGTGTGGGGAGGGGAGGAAGCCGCCGAGTGAGTGTTAACATGAGCACAGCCATGAAATGGAGCCTGATAACTCAGACCCTTGCAAATGGCAAAGCCTTCCTCAGCAGAAATCAAGGGGAATGGCAGAGCCACCCCTTGGTTCATGTATGAGTGTTTACAGATGATGAAGTAGTGTGTGCCAACACCAGCACCTGCAGCTTCCTCCTCCCAGATGACGGCAACCTAAGGCTGCTCCCCTGCAGAGACATCCTAGCAAAGTTAGCCAACCCCTCTTCCTTAACTGCTTAGAGTAAATGTCCTGAGTTTCTGGGGTTCATAGCGGGTGCCTCCACCAGAGGGAGCACACAGCTGACTTCATTCCTGTGTCTCCCCAGTCAGGTTTCCAGGACCAAGCTGTACAGGATGTGGCTCTAGTGACCTTCATCTATTTGTTTATTTGTTTGTTTACTGTGTAGCAGGGGGAGTGTAGGTCAAGAGCACTTGTCAAGGTCAGAGGAACAACTCACAGGGTCAGCTCTCTCCTTCCACCTTATAAGTCCTAGAAACCAAACTCAGGTCATCTAGCTTGATGGCAAATGCCTTAATCTGTCACCCCATCATTGAACACAGCCATTCTTCAACAGGGCTATTAGGACTGTTATGAAAACCCCTCCTTACCATCAAGGAGGATATGGCCACCCACCCGGTTCAGGAAGGGAGGCAGACAGGGTGAAAAACAACCCAGTCTGCTTTACTATTGACCAGGTATGGGTGACAATAGATGGGGTGGGGGGCAGAGGGACACAGAGAAAGGCCCTAGAGGGAACTCAATAAAAGAAGGAAAATAAGGCCATCTTTAGACAAGCCAACAGCAAACCAAACAGCCTCAGACTAAGGCTGCAGGCTGGGGCAAGCCCCAATTAGAGGCACCTTGTCTCTATCTCAAAGGAAATCTCTCTTTACAGAAGAGTGGCTTGGTCATGGCGTAAGAGCAAAAGTTTCCTGAGCCCAGGCACTTACCAAAAACCTTCTGTATAATCCTCCCCAACAGCTCTCTCCTTCCCGTGGTCCGATCATGAAAACTTCTTGTTCTAATCCCTCTTTGTCTGGCTTTGTTCAGACACACTTCAGAGGATCCCGGGAGGGACACCCAACAGTAGCTGACCAGCTCCTCTACCTCCAGGGTTTCTACCTTCCTGAAAACGTTCGCCTACCTGGTTTCTATAGCTACAACTCCTCACTCTCCTACCTCACCCTCTCCCATGGAGCTTCCTGTCATATGATGAATGCTTCTTTTATCTTTCTTTGGGGATCATCACTAATTTTATATTTAAAACAATATAGCTGGGTGGCCAGGCAAAGGGACTTGGTGTGTTTGTTTGAGACATGAGCTCGTGTATCCAAGGCTGCCTTCAAATATGTAACCAAAGATGGCATAGAATTATGATCTCCTGACTCCACCTCCACGGAGCTAGAATTGGAAGCGTGGGCCCCCTGGGCTGGTATATGTGGTACTGTGGATGAACCCCAAGGCCTCATGTGTGCTAGGTAAGCACTCTACCAACTCAGCTGCATATACCAGCCTAAGACCCATGGTTTGAATCTAGGTGCTACAAGAAATAGGTACTTGACAATGGGAAACTTAACCTGTGTGTATGTGTGCACACAAACGTGTTCATATGTGTACATGTATGTATATGTGTGTGTGTGTAAATATACATGTGTATATATGTGTATTTGTATGTGTGTGATGTATGTGATGTGGGACGTCCTTCTGTATGCTGTGAATATATCTTATTATCATTGGTTAATAAAAAAAAACCTGATTTGGCCAATAGTCAGGCAGAACAGAGTCAGGCAGGAAACCCAAACAGAGAGACAGGGAGAAGAAAGGAGGAGTCAAGGAGGGGCCAGCAGCATCAGAGAAGCAAGACGTGAGGTAACAAGTCATGAGCCTCATGGTAAAAATATAGAATAATAGAAATGGGTTAACTTAAGGTGTAATAGCTAGTTAATAATAAGCCTGGGCTAAGAGGCCAAACAATTTGTAATTAATATTAAGCCTCTGAGTGACTATTCAGGAACTGGCAGGTGAGAGAGAAACTTTCAGTTACATGTGTGTATGTATGTTTATATGTATATGTAAGTGTATGTGTGTTTCTTAGAGATGAAATGGAACTTGTCCTAGAATTATGGTAAATTGCTCTTATAATTTTTGGTTGTGAGCCTAGATTTTAATGGCTGAGCTGTCTCTCTAGTCCAGTAAATTACTCTCAAAGGGTGATCAGAATCCTTGACTTTGGAAGGACTGACCAGTAGGAAACTCTGGTGCTGAAGTTCGTACCACACACCATTCTGCCCCTGGGACAACTTCAGCCCAAAATGCATTCCATCCCCTTCTGGTCTCAGCTCACTTAAAATGTTAAGTGAACCAAGGGAGAAAGTCTAAGCTTGTCTTCTCTTCAGGAGAAAAGAAGAGAGAGGGAGAGAGAGAGAGAGAGAGAGAGAGAGAGAGAGAGAGAGAGAGAGAGCGCCTGTGTTTGAATTACCCACAGAGCCAATGTAATGCAGGAAATCTACAGGGCCTTCCGTTGCTGCTATAACAAGTGGCCACCTGTTTTGAGGCTTAGAATTAACACATGTTTTCCTCTCTCTCACACACAGCTCTGGAAACCAGAGGTACACAGTCCGTCTCAGTGGGCTACAGTTAATACCTGGGCAAGGCTGAATTGTTGTTGACTACAGCTGATTTATAGAACTTCAGGGAACCACGGAGTAACTATCTGATCTCCTTTGCTCTGTAAGAGCACCTTGCCAAGGAGGGATTTTCCAGTGAATATGCAGGTCTTAAGCGTACTCAAATAAAAGGGATTTGTACATACAGGCTGTGTCTTTTAACAAGGTGAGGGCATATGGGCAACAGACTGTGGCATAGCACAGGAACAATTTGTGCTGGACCTCGTTTAGGCAAATAAAAATAAAAGCAAGGGAGAAGGAGGCACTGGGGATATAGCTGGTTTGGTAGAGAGGTTGCCTAGTGTACAAGAGGTCCTGGGTTTGACACCTAACACCCCACAAACCAGATGGTGGTACATGCCTGCAAACCCAGCACTTGAGAGGCAGAAGTAAGAGAATCAGCAGTTCAAGGTCAACCTGGAATAGGTGAGACCCATCTCAAAATAAAAGTTAGAAGAAAAGTGGGTGTAGGCACAGAGAAGGGAGTGTTCAGAAAGCAGGTGGCCTCCGAGCTGTATTTTGAAGGATAAAGGTTCATTCCCAACAGGTGCACAAGATGAAAGTGACTTCAAGTTCCTCAATAAATGATTAATAATTTAATCTAGACCACAGCTGAATTCCAGAAAAGCAAGAAATTAAATCCAGGTAGAATTGCTCGTTTAATCAACCGTTTAGAAACCTTGACCTGCTTTGGCACTTACAGAGGGCGCGAACAACCATTGGACCTGTGTCTAAAGCCAGCTGCATTCTGGCCTAGAAATCGGGGTGAATTCGCAGAACCCGTTTGCTTAAAAACATATCAGAAGGGATACGGAATTGCTGGCAGAAAAAAAAATTGTTATAATTTTGTAGAGACAGTACAGCAACTGAATTCACCCATCAGCCAGTCGCCCAAGGCTCGGTGGTTGGTTTTTAATCTTACACTGTAATATAGAACTGCAGGGTGGCGTGAAATGTGAAGAAGAGGGGAGAGGGGGAGGGCAGTGATTAACACAAGTACAAGATGGAAAGGGGCAAGTGGGGGAGCGGCCCGTGAAGTTCCAGCTGGCTAGCCGTGATGGATCATGGCTCCATGTGCAGCTAGAATGGTGGGCAGTGGAGAGGGTTGGGTGGTGTAGGGGGGTGCCCACCTCACTCCCTCAACATTCCTTTTCCATGGCTTCTAGAGGAGGCTTGGCACCAGGAACCAAGCAATATGTCAATCCTGGGAGCTCAAAATGTGCAAAGATTTATATTTATCTCTCTCTCTCTCTCTTTTTTTTCTTCAAATAGTACTCGCATGAATGTTGTAGACCAGGTTCTGTGTGAGCTTGCTGTGCACGGCAGCACCTTTAGGTGTCTCCCATTGGAGCGACAGCCAGTGAGCATTACTTTTCCTTTGGATGCAAACAGGGAGATCCTGGCTTTCTTTCATAGATAGATTTGTTTTCATACCAGCACACTAACCCCTACCTCCAGCAGTTTACCAGTATATGTATTCCTTATTGGAAAGAGAGAGTCATGCATTGTAGTAATAAGCTGCAGGGCTGCTTCCCTCCACCCGGCTAGCTTTACCCAAAATAATTACATGGAAACTGTATTCTTTTAAACACTGCTTGGCCCATTAGTTTTAACCTCTTATTGGCTAGCTCTTACATGTTGATCTAACCCATTTCTAATATTCTGTTTAGCACCATGAGCTGGCTTACCAGGAAAGATCTTAACCTGCGTCTGTCTGGAATGGGAGAATCATGGCGACTGCCTCACTCAGCTTCTTTCTCCCAGCATTCTGTCCTGTTTACTCCTCCTATCTAGATTCTACCCTATCAGAGAGCCAAGCAGTTTCTTTATTAACCAATGAAAGCAACAAATAGATACAAGACCCACCTCCATCAATGCGTGATGTGGTGTATATGCACATGTGAAAGCAGGTAGAAGCCAGGGGAGGATATTGAGTGTCCTGCTCTCTGCCTTTTTCCCTAAAACAATCTCTAACTGAACCCAAAGATAGACTGGCATCCTCCTGCCTCCACCCCGCACAGTGTCGGGTTTCCTAGCCCACAGGCCACTCCCACCCCTTTCTGAGTGTGCCGGGACTCGGGTCCTCATGCGTGTACAGCCAGTGCTCTTACCCACTTAGCCATCTCCCCTTTTGAAATTAAACACTTTCAATTAAAATTTAAACTAAAAATTGAGGTTGTGTCTAAAGGGGCCAAAACTGACCTTGAGCTTCTGAGTCTCCTGCCTCTGTCTTGAAAGTACTGGGATTATAGGTGTGCACCCCCACACCCCCAATGAAATGTGGTATTGGGGATTGAACCCAGGGCTTCACAAATGCTGGGCAGTCACTTCACAATCTGAGCTACATCCTCAGCCCCTCCTTTTTAGTTCTTTCAAATAATCTGCCCAACAGACAAAAACCAATGAAGAGTTCAGTCTCAAGAACTGAGCTCGGCATGGTCCCGGGGCACTATAGCTGGTATTGCTTTCTTTGTCTCCTCCATGTCCCCACAAGTATGGTCTGATCACCCAGATGACTGAAGTTCTCAGAACCTGCTGTGCTTCTGCTAGGGAACACTGTCATTTGGACACAACACTGTGTTGTCCTTTTCAAGACCCCATGGCTGTGACCCACACAAGGCTGAGAGCCTTTGTGCTCTGTCATGGATTTGGGGAGGGACCCACAATGTCCCACCCTCCCTAAGGGTTTATAGACCATTAATGGTTGCCAAGAAAAAGGTATTTCCCCAATTTTTATAGCCACCCTAAAGACCTCTCAACAAACCAAAGTTCCATTCAATACAGTTAACCTAATGACCTTTTGGGGGGGCTAACCTACAGAGTCTGGGTGAGAAATTACTGGCAGGATGTGGGTGACCCAAAAATAGCTGTACTGGAAAGTCTGCTCAGCATGGACAATAGCTTCTGATAGCTGCATAGCGAGCGCCTCCTTTCCCAAGTCTCCCGGCCTATACAGTCCAGCTATCCCAGGACACAGCGGCCATGTGCAAGTAAGGCAGCAAATTGCATGCCAATGGTTGAGAGGAGTGCCAAGAAACTCAGTTAGGGTCCGGCGACCCTTTTCCTAGGAGGAAGTGTCAACCATCCACATTCCAATACTGATGAGCTCTAGTTATGGGTACTTCTGATCTCATGAAGATGGAGAATAGCACCTTACAAGAGACTCCTCCATCTTCCTTCGAGCACTCCCTTACCCTTGAGCTTGTAGCTAACCCTAATTAAACTCATTGGTTTACAAAGTAGGGAGGTACAATCGTGTGTGTGTGTGTGTGTGTGTGTGTGTGTGTGTTTGTGTGAGCGCGCGCACACGTACGCATTATTGCTGTCCTATCTGGGTGAATAAATATTTGTTCACATCTCCTCAGAAAACATTTACACAACATCTGGGCACTACTGGGTTCTAGAAAGGTATTTTGTTGGGTTTTAAATTGCCCAAATAAGCTCTACTTGATAAAACTGGCCTAACTACTTTTGCCTCTCTACATACGCTACCCCTTTACTTCCTCCACTATCCATAAACAGTAGTCCATCTTCGCCTTTTCTCCCTTAGAGTGAAGGGATAGTTTTAAACAGAGGGACTGACCCATAAAAATCATTTCAGGAATGTTAATATGTGGGATTATAAAACATGTTTCATGGCTAAATAAATGTACAACCTCATGCTTCAATCACAAGGAACACATTTCGCCATAATGGATGCTGGGAAACTCCAAGGAGGAAGTCTAATTTGATCATTTTTCAGGCCTTTGATCACAGACCTGCATTGAACTGTGGCTTTTTCCTGTGGATCATGTATTCATATTTTAGGCAAATGCTTATAAAAGGAGGATGATGGGGCTAGGGGAATGGCTCAGTCAGTAAAGTACTTCTCATACAAGCACGAAGTCCTGAGTTCAATTCCCAGCATCCATACAAAAGTGCTAGGCATGGTGGAGCACACTTGTCATCCACATTCTGAGTAGGTGGAGACAGGCAGATTTCTGAGGCTTGCTGGGCAACTGGTCTAGTCAAATAAGTGAGCTCCAGGTTCTACCAGAGACCCTTTCCACCAAAAAACAACAGCAGTGGACAATAGCTGAGGAGTGATAGCCAAGGATGACCTCTGGCCTACACACACACACACACACACACACACACACACACACACACACACACACACACCTCATATACACAAACTCATACACATATGAAAGAAAAAGAAAGAATAGGAAACGGACTTCTGTTCATTGGCCAAAGCAGCAAACTTCTCTTTTGTCAAAGACAGTGTGCCCTCTGAGCAACAGAAACCTGCTCGGGCCAACACAGAGGCCCTTTGAGCTCTGTACTAAGGTCACTATGAAAGTGTAGAAGGCATAGCAGGAAAGCAAAGGTCACCCATGTCCCACAGCTTAGTTAAGTGGTATCATTGAGATTCAAATCACATTGAAGCCATGTAACTACAATAAACACCTCCAGCTGACAGCCACCCACTGTTTGCGGTCTCAGTAGTAGGGTAGAAGTATGCTCTGTCTCTGAGCTTTCCCATGGGTGAGCCACCAGTAGGTGTCGATGAACATGACATACTGGTTCTACTAGCCCTCTGTGCAACTGGAGAAGCCTGGAGGGATGGACACAGAACCGTCCAACAGTAAATTGAATCTTGAAGAGTTTTTACAGGGCAAGGATGGAAAGGTCAAAATGCGGGCCTATGATTTTCTCAAGTGGCATTCCAAAAGTTGTTTCATCATCTACATCAGTTATCAGCCATCTTGATATAAAGCCCAGTATGAAAAGCCGTGTTGAATTCCTCACCCACTAGAGATCTAAACAAATTCAAGAAACAGTACTCAGATAAAACCTACATAGTCACAATTTTGAGAACCTCTAAGAGAGCTGAGGTTGCAAAGAAACTGAAGAGCCATGTGAGAGCTAGCCGTCACTGTCAGCTTGACATGACCTACATGTACCTGGGAAGAGAGTCTCCCTGATGGTTTGTCTAGGTCAGGTTTGCCTTTGGGCATGTCTGTGGGGGATTGTCTTAAGTTAATTGACATGGGAAGACCATGTCCAGTGTGGGCAGCACCATTCCCTAGGCAGGGGATGTTAAACTGTATAATAGCAGGGAAATTGAGCTGAACACAAGTGTTCAAGAAGTGAGAATGCACAGGCTTCTTTCTCTCTGCTCCTGACTGTGGGTGTGATGACTAGTTGTTTGAAGTCTTGTTTTGACTTCACTTCAGTGATGGACTATGACCTGAAATTGTAAAATTAAATAAACCCCTTTTGTCTCTAAATTACTTCTTGGCCAGGGTATTTTATTGCAGCAACAAAAATGAAATTAGAACAAATCAACATCCCCAAATAGCAATTAGCAATTAGCAGTGAGAGAACCCTATACCTCCTTGGCAGCACAGAAAAACTGGTAAGTCGACCCAAAATTTTTATAGAAGCAAGAAGGGTATGAAGAGCCAAAACAATGCTGAAAATGAAAGACAAATTTGGACCCCTTATTCAACCTGGTTTTATGACTTGATTAAGCTGGCTAGCAGTGTGGTGTTGTTGAAGGGTGAAGGAATAGATTAACAAAACAAAGAATCAAAAAAATTACTTACAGGGGCAGTAAATGATTTTTGTGAGGGTCATCTAAGAAGCTCAAAGGGAAAAAGAGATGCAAAACCCTCTCTGGCAGTGGTTCCTGGCAATCTTAATGCTGAAATTCTTTAATACAACTCCTCACATTGTGGTGACCCCCAACTATAAAATTATTTTTATTGCTACTTCATAACTGTAATGTTGCTGCTGCTATGAATCATAATGTAACTATCTAATATGCAAATGGTGTTAGACTCTGACCTACATAAACATATAGGTGCACATGTGATCGTGTGTATACACCCATATGAACACTTACATACATATAATGTTCCTTCACATGGCAACACACACAAGTATATAAAACTGGAGCTAAAAAAGACAATAAAATAGCTAAATCATTCAAATAAAAATTGTGAGACAGTTTCAACAATATTTCAAAAAGGAAGGTTTGTGGATGGCCTATAAACACAGCAAAAAAAAAATGTTCGGCATCATTAGATTTCAGTGAAATGCAAATTAAAATATCAGTTAGATATCGCTGCAAACCATCCAGAATGGATGAAATTCAAGTCATTAATATTACTATTACCAGACCCTAGAATTAATGCAAAAGCAAAGGAAACTCTCCCATATGTCTGGTGGGCATAAGAAATGTTCCTTTAGAAAACTCAGAACCTTTTTTAAAGTCAGATTCCTATTTTTATATAATATAGGTGGTCCCCTTAGGCTCATTTGTTTGAACACTTTGTCCCCAGTGATGCTGTTTCAGAAGGTCTGGAACCTCTTGGTGACAGTTAAAGGAAGTAAGTAACTGCAGGGGTGGGACTTGAAGCTTGATAGCCGAGCCCTACTTCCTGTGCACTGTGGCATCCTCATCCACAATATAAAAAGTCACAATATTTGCCACTGTGGAGCCATGTGCTGCCATGTTTCCAGCACCAGAGCATATGTGGCTTTGGAAAAGAGGTTCTTCTTTTGTTTCCACAGAGGATGAGAACCTATGGATTCATTCCAGACTAATGTGGTTTGATGAACTAAGACCCCCTGAAAGGTTGCCTTGAACACCCCTCAAAAAATCATTTCACCCACTAAACAGCAGAAAGAAGTTTGAAGAGTACTATGCCCAAATTCCCAAATATTGTTTATAAATGTTTCTTTATATTTAAAGGGGAATATGCTATAGAGATTTGTTTTGGTATGAATCTTGGTTTATTGATACAAACTTAAGGTCAACTTTGTTATATGTATATTTCTTCTCTTGATTAAGGTATTGTGCACCTTATTTAAAAATGTAATGTATAATTAAGAAATATAAGCTAATACATAATCATCTGTTAACAGTCAAGCTTGTAGTCATGTTAGTTAGATTTTCTAGATTACAGAGATGTATTTCAGATAGATAGGTATTCTTCAAACATTTCAAATGCTATGGAACATGGCATTTAAAATGTTTTAAGGAGTTAGGACTTTTCATGATAAAGACATGTCTGCTCTTGGCAGCACCAATTAATTAAAAAAGAAGATGGGCATCGAAGAGGCTCCTTATGGAGTTGATTGGCCATTTGGGCAAAAAACTGCTCTTGCCTGGACTACCTGATGAACTAAACATGCAGGACCCACAGAGAGATGACTGCTGAACTTGCCTAAAGGTGAAACAATCCTTCAGGGTTCCTGCTTCATGAAAGAGACTGCTAGACATTCTGCAGGACACAGAAGAAAGTGACTGACAAACTGCCAATATAGGTGAAACTGTCTTTAAAATTTCCTTCTTTGGGGAAAAGTCTGCCAGATACTATGGGCCTGTAGGCTGAAAATGGATGCCCCAATGGCACAGAAGAACTTTGGATGAATGTCCAGGGAGCAAGATGTTTCTGTCATTTCTAGAGTTTTGGAAGTTGCTTACAATGTACTAGGTAATATTATATTATTCTAGATTCTTTGATGGACTTAAAGAATAGATAGTAATAATATACTTTTTCTTAGTTATGATAAAAGATAAATATTGTAACTGTAATTCTTACTTGATAACTGTTGTTATATGTAATTTTACTATGCTAAAGTTAAAACCTTCCTTTTTATTTAAACAGAAAAGGGGAGGTGATGTGGGATTTCCCTCTGTATGCTGTGATTACCATTGATAAATAAAGGAACTACTTTGGGCCTATAGCAGAGCTACAGGGAAACAACTAGGCAGGGGAAACTAAGCTGAATGCTGGGGGAAAGAAGGCAGAGTCAGAGAGAAGCCACATAGAGCCCCCCTCAAGAGAGATGCCAGAACTTTGGCTGGTAAGCCACAGTCACGTGGTGATACACAAATTAATAGAAATGGGTTATATTAATATGGAAGAGTTAACCAATAAGAAGCTAGAGCTAATGAGACAATCAGTGATTTAATTAATACAGTTTCTGTGTGATTATTTAGGGGCTAAGCAGCCGGGAATAAAGTAGCAGCCTCCCTCCAGCAACCAGATTCATGTAAAGTATTACCCAAGTCTTCACAGAGGAGGATGGTAACTATATGCAAATGAGGAATTCAGAATTCATGAAGTGATCTTTGTGTTATCATGTAAGTTGTCAAAAGGGCAGTATTCTTACAAAACTTAGTATGTCATAATTAAGATGACAATAGGCAGTTTGTCAGAAATAATATAAAATGGCAGTCTCCTAGGCCATGAAAACTACCAGTGTTGAAAATTCATGTTTGCTGAGAAGCCGAGTTTGCAAAAAGATATTATTCTTCAGTTCTAGTGGCTTTGCCTCTCACATAGCTTGGGGGAATGTGTATCACTATTTGATGGCAATATCCTTAAAGTACCTACTGTGGGGTATCTAACAAGGCTGTCCACACATACACTAGACAGACCCATTCCACAAAGAGGAAGATAAAAATATTATTGGATATTCGTCAGTATTACTATAGGATAGGGTCATTTCAGGTTCTTTATCCTCAGCTGTCCAAGGAACTAACTGGGGACCTCGGCTTGGGCTCCTGGGAGCTACTCTAGGTTCAAGGCTCTTGCCAACCTTAAGGTGGCTCCCTTATCTAAGAATTGTGCTTCCGTGCTCCC